>NC_080173.1:86428431-86590931 GCF_950295315.1 Erinaceus europaeus
GTCTTCCCCTCCTCTCTCCATTTCTCTCTGTCCTATCCAACAACAACGACATTAATAACAGCAACAATAATAAGTACAACAATAAAACAATAAGGGCAACAAAAGGGAAAATAAATAAATAAATATTAAAAAGAAAAAACCCTATTTCTCACTCAATCCAAGCTCTCAGATGAACAGAGAGCTGTGCTCTAGTTGCTCGGGGACAGAAGCTGCTAGCAGGCAATACCGTCTCAACATGAGCTCCCACAATAGTGCAGGCGGAGAAGACAACTCCAGAGGGGGGATCATGGCAGTGACTACATGCTCCAGGCTGGAGGTGACTCACATCACCTCTGCTTAGCTTGATAGCCAAAGCCCATCCATGATGATTCCACTTATCCATAAAAGAGCAAGAGGTTTAGTCCTCCTTGTTTCCTAAAGAGGGACAGAATTTCAGGTGGCAACACTAACAACACCCACACCCAGCAAAGGCAAAAATGAAGGCTTAGCTAGGTAATGGTTTGAGCTGAGAGTCTTCTTATCTCCAGAGCAATTGATCCAAAGACTCTTTTCTTCTCTGATTCCCTGGTCACACACACACACACACACACACACACACACACACACACCAAAACACAAAATGGATGCCAAATAATGTTTGTTATTGAACATGTTGAACTTGTTGGCCTCAAGAACCAAAAAAAAAAAAAAATGGGTGAGAGAGATGATGGTGTAAATAAAAACAGGAATTGATGGTAAACAGATCTCCAAGTAAGCTGGGCTCTAACTCTGAGCCTCCCCTTAAAGATACTGGTTTCAGAGCTGATCACATAGCAGGTTGAGGGCACACATCCTCTCGTACCCAATTTCTAGGTAGTTCCAGAGAAGGAAGCTAAACGGGTTCGTTCTCAACTTTTAAAGGAGAAAGTTATGAGAAAGATTTGAGGGAATTGGGGAAAAAACTGAGCAGGAGAGCACAGAATCCCAGACTGAGGAAGTCGATAAGAAGAGGTAGATTTTCACAAGAGATGGGAGTATGAGGTTGCCCAAAATTGGGCAAGAGGTGGTAGGATTCCTTCCTTTCAGATGGGCCTGTTGTGCGTTTGTCTTTGGCCAGTGACGTCTCACCCTGGACACTACTGTACTGGTCCCTCACAGTTTAGGGCAGTTCATACTGCTAGAGCTATTTTGTGCAGAAAAGATTCCTAGGTTCAGAGTTAAAAATTGCAGTTGACTGAGAACAGACAAGCTAGAAGGACCTGGAGGACCCTAAGAGGCTGCTGGTCCTCCTAGTGATAGGCCTTTCTTCCAGGACAGTAGGAAGAAGGGGCTAGATAGAGACACTGTTCTCGATGAGGGGAGGGTCCAGGATAGATGTAGGGAAGTGCCAGGCTCTGGTTCCTCTCCTGGATTTCTCGTGATATCTGGGCCAGGCGGTTCTGGAAGGCAGCAATGCTCTGACACGGGGCCTCCTCAGTGAAATGCTGGTCAGGATAGGTGCCCAGGGGCCGCTGGGAAAAAATCAGATGTAAAGTCAGCTTGATATTCAGGATGGGATGGAGAATAATGAAGGACCAGGTGGTAGTAGAGAGCATAATGGTTATGTTAAGAGCAGCCTCATGCGTGAGGCTCCAAAGTCCCAGGTTCAATCCCCTGCACCACCATAAACCAAAACTGAGCGGTGCTCTGATAAAATAATAATAATAATGATGATGATGAAGGACCACATTTGTCAACAGATACTGTCAAGGCACCTTCTAAGGGCACTACCCAACAACTGCAAATGCAAACCCTGCAACCTGACAGTGCAACCTCACGCCAAGCCCTCGGAGTGGGAGGGTCAAAATGGGACCTAAGAGCCAGTCAATCCAAGATTAGTGCGCCCTCTGCTGGCAACCACTCTGTCTCTGAGACTCAGTTTCCACATTTGTTAAGTGAATTAGCTCTCCTAGGAAGGCGTTTATGGTCACTCTCAGAACTATGTGAACACAGCCACATTCATAACACAAATTATGAAACCAACATAAACATGCTTCAGGAAATATGCCCCAGACTACATCTACTATTGTGCAGTTTCACCAAATTCAACCTCTGAAGACAACCAGTTCTGAAGCGTCTTCCTGACCAGCTGACATAATGAAACTTTTGCTTCCACAATCACCACCAGCTACAACACTGTATAGCATAGTCAAGAAGAGTCACAAGAAAGTTTAGTCAGTACCCCTTTGTGGCCCTATAGGACTGCCTCCTTCCCAACTCACACCCACCAGTTCACATCACAATTCATGAGGGCAACCTCCTAACCTGTCTATTATCACTTTCATAGGAACATCCTTCTTTTAGCATTCTCTCTCTCTCCAGGTATACTTTCTTTTTTATTTTCTTTATTTATTGAATAGAGACAGCCAGAAATTGAGAGGAAGGGAGGGATAGAGAAGGAGAGAGACAGAGAGACACTTGCAACACTGCTTCACCACTTATGAAGCTTCCCCCTACAGGTGGGGATCAAGGACTTGAACCTGGATCCTTGTATATGGCAACATGTGCACTCTACCAGGTGTGCACGGCTTAGTCCCCTAAAATATACTGGGTTTTTAAAAATTATTTATTTATTCCCTTTTGTTGCCCTTGTTGTTTTATTGTTGTAGTTATTATTGTTGTTGTTGTTGATGTCATCGTTGTTGGATAGGACAGAGAGAAATGGAGAGAGGAGGGGAAGACAGAGAGGGGGAGAGAAAGACAGACACCTGCAGACCTGCTTCACTGCTTGTGAAGCGACTCCCCTGCAGGTGGGGAACTGGGGGCTTGAACCAGGATCCTTACTCCGGTCCTTGTGCTTTGTGCCACTTGTGCTTAACACTCTGCACTACCGCCCGACTCCCAAAATATACTGTTTTAATCAAGATGCTGTAAGTGCTTGTTTGCTTGTTTGTCTCCAGAGCACTACTCAGTTCTGGTTTATGGTGGTGATGGGGACATGTGGTGCCTCAGACGTGAAAGTCTTTTTGCATAACCACTATGCTAGCTCCCCAGTCTCACCTTCTTTTCTATGAAGAGTTTGTTTTACACTGAGTTTCTATTTTAATGACTGTTTACACTCATCAAGTGCTCTTTCAGCATGCACTGAGATGATTATATGATGCATTTCTTTATTGACGTAATGACTTTTGTTAGATTTCATAACATTGAACCAGCCTTTCATGCCTTTCATTCCTACAATAAACTAATATATCACTGGGTATTACTATTTTGCTATTTACAGTTGGTCTTCATTGGCTGATGATTTTTTTAAGGTTGTTTCTGTGTGGAACAAGCCTATAATTTAATGTTCTCAGTCATGAAGAATGTCGTCGTCGGCAGTAAGCATGTTACATGCACTATCACAACAGTGCAGCAATCTTTGTTTCTTTTTTTTTTTTTTTTTTTTTTTTCTTTTTTTTTTTGCAATCTTTGTTTCTAACCAGAGCACGGCTTAGGTCTGGTTTAAAGTGGAACTGTGCATAATGATCTTATACAAGCTTATATGATCTTATATAGGCTTCCACTTTACAGAGAAAGAAACTAAAATATAGAAAGGCCTGAATAAAACCCCAGATACATGCTACATGTGGATATGAAACAAGAATCCTCTCTCTGAGATCCACCTCACTACTTAAGAGCAGTTCCTTTGGCAGGTGCTAGCATCCAGGCTCCCAGTAAAATGTAACCCAGTAAAAATTATGTGATCCAGTGTTGTTTAGGCTTTTAAAAAACTGATTGATTTTATTTAAAAAAAAAAAAAAAAACAGAGGAAGACTAGATTCACTTTCTTCCTTTTCCTATGCTTTCAATCAGTTTGCACCATTTGTTTGTTTGTTTGTTTGTTTGTTTTAGATAGAGACAGAAAATTTGGGAGGGAGAGGGATACATATATATGGAGACAGAGAGAGAGAGAGATCTTCAGTGCTACTTTACCACTTATGAAGTTTCCTCCCTGCAGGTGGGGGCCTGGGGCTTATACCTAGGTCCTTGTGCACTGTAATGTGTGTACTCTACCAGGAGTGCCATCACCCAGCCCCCACTCTGCATGATTTAGAAATGATTTGTTGCATGGTCCGGGAGGTGGCGCAGTGGTAAAGCTTTGGACTCTCAAGCATGAGGTTTTGTGTCTGATCCCCGGCAGCACATGTGCCAGAGTGATGTCTGGTTCTTTCTCTCTCCTCCTATCTTTCTCATAAATAAATAAAAATTTAAAAAAAGAAATAATTTGTTGCCTGAAAATATAATATAATCTTTCTTTTCGGGAAGAGGAATCATATCTTTTCTTCTATGGGGACAGTGGTGCACTTGGTTAATATAAGCTAATAAGCTTATATAATCTTATATAGGCTTCCACTTTACAGAGAAAGAAACTAAAATATAGAAAGGCCTGATTTAAACCCTAGATAGGATACAGATTGGAAGAGAAGAAGTCAAACTCTCCCTATTTGCAGATGACATGATAGTATACACAGAAAAACCTAAGGAATCCAGCAAGAAGCTTCTGGAAATCATCAGGCAATACAGTAAGGTGTCAGGCTATAAAATTAACATTCAAAAGTCAGTGGCATTCCTCTATGCAAACACTAAGCTAGAAGAAATTGAAATCCAGAAATCAATTCCTTTTACTATAGCAACTAAAACAATAAAATATCTAGGAGTAAACCTAACCAAAGAAGTAAAAGACTTGTATACTGAAAATTATGAGTCACTACTCAAGGAAATTGAAAAAGACACAAAGAAGTGGAAAGATATTCCATGTTCATGGGTTGGTAGAATTAACATCATCAAAATTAATATACTACCCAGATCCATCTACAAATTTAATGCTATCCCCATCAAGATCCCAAGCACATTTTTTAGGAGAATAGAAAAAATGCTACAAATGTTTACCTGGAACCAGAAAAGACCTAGAATTGCCAAAACAATCTTGAGAAAACAAGAGTTTAATAACCAACATATATAAAGAGCTTGCCAAACTCAACAAAAAGACAACAAATAACCCCATCCAACAATGGGGGGAGGACATGGACAGAATATTCACCACAGAAGAGATCCAAAAGGCCGAGAAACACATGAAAAAGTGCTCCAAGTCTCTGATTGTCAGAGAAATGCAAGTAAAGATAACAACCAGATACCACTTCACTCCTGTGAGAATGTCATACATCAGGAAAGGTAACATCAGCAAATGCTGGAGAGGTTGTGGGGTCAAAGGAACCCTCCTACGCTGCTGGTGGGAATGTAAATTGGTCCAACTTCTGTGGAGAACAGTCTGGAGAACTCTCAGAAGGCTGGAAATGGACCTACCATGATCCTGCATGATCCTGGGGATATATCCTAAGGAACTCAACACATCCATCCAAAAAGATCTGTGTACACATATGTTCTTGGCAGCACAATTTGTAATAGCCAAAACCTGGAAGCAACCCAGGTGTCCAACAACAGATGAGTGGCTGAGCAAGTTGTGGTATATATACACAATGGAATACTACTCAGCTGTAAAAAAAAAAAATGGTGACTTCACCGTTTTCAGCCGATCTTGGATGGACCTTGAAAAATTCATGTTAAGTGAATTAAGTCAGAAACAGAAGGATGAATATGGGATGATCTCACTCTCCGGCAGAAGTTGAAAAACAAGATCAGAAAAGAAAACAGAAGTAGAACCTGAAATGGAATTGGCGTATCGCACCAAAGTAAAAGACTCTGGGGTGGGTGGGTGGGGAGAATACAGGTCCAATAAGGATGACAGAGGACCTGGTGGGGGTTGTATTGTTAAATGGGAAACTGGGGAATGTTATGCATGTACAAACTATTGTATTTACTGTCGAATGTAAAACATTAATTCCCCAATTCAAAAAAAATCAGAAAAAAAAACCCAGATAGATGCTGCATGTGGATATGAGATAAGAACCCAAGGACCTGGGTTCAAGTCCCCTGGTCCCAAACTACAAGGGGTAAGTTTCATGAGTGCTGTAGGTGTCTCTCTTTCTCTTCTGTCTCCCATCCCCAATTTATCTCTATCTTGTCAAAAAATTACAAGCAAATAAATAGGAAAAATGACTGCTGGGAGCAGTGGATTCATCATGCAAGGACTAAGCCCCAGCAATTACTGTGGTGGCGATAAAACAAACACAAATTTACCTTATCTAGTGGCTCTATCATGATAGAGCCTCAGTCAGTGGCATCTGCTATTGTATGGTTCTCCAGTTGAAACTTCCCACTGAAAACCTCCCACTCTCATCCTCTAGCCTTCTCATCCCCCTTCATGGCTGTGATACTGCAATATATAATAAAAAATGTGTTCTTGGCCTTTGGCCTGTTGCTGACACAGACCTTGTAATTTCTTAAATAGTGGCGTGTTAAAGATGTCTCTTGTTACTCATAACAAGATCCTGTCAACCACACCTGAGTCGGTGTTAATGCAATGACTCTGGAAAGTCTCGAAGGATGGAGGCTGATTGCCTGGGGCCACCCTTCCCTGACTCCCAACCCTCTGAGGAAGGAAGAGTGACTGGAGCTTGAATTCATCCACAATGGCCAATGACTTCATCAATCGTTCCTATGTAATGAAACCCCCCACCCCCACCCCCCACACACACAAATTCCTAAAGTACAAGCTTGTAGAGCTTCCAGTCTGAACTTATAGAGATCCTAGGTGCACAGCATGCCGACAGAGAACAGGGAATCTCCATATCCCTCCCTCGCCCTAAGAATCTCTTCCATCTGACTGTTCCTGAATTATATCCTTTTATAATCAACCCAGTAATCTAGTAAGCAAACTGTCTTCTGGAGTGCCCTGAGCCATCCCAGCAAGTTATGGGACCTGGGAAGGAGGTTAGAGCAGATGCTGAGCCACTAGTCAGGACCACAGATGGCAGCCTGGATTTTTGATTGACATCTGAAATGGCAGTCTTGTGGGATGGAGCCCTGGACCTGTGGGATCTGATGCTATTTCTAGAGAGTGTCAGAACTGAGCCAAATTGTAAGACACAAAGTTGATATTTGAGAATTGCTTGTTGTGGGGCGGGGGGGGGGGGCATTCAGGTGGTGCCATAAATATTAAGTGAGAGTAGAACAGTCTGTGAGTAGGCAAAAAAAGCAAAGCAATAGTTCTATTATCATCACAGAAATGGACGTCTCTAAACCCACAGATGAGTGACCTGGGAGGTGGCACTGTGGATAAGTTATCGGATTCTCAATCTCCAGCATTGTATGCATCAGAGTTATGGCCTCTCTCTCTCTCTTTCTCTCTCTCTCTCTCTCTCTCTCATAAATAAATAATAATGATTTTTTAAAAAGTAGTGGCCTGGAGTGGCATAGTAATATAATTCTGAATTTGCAAACATGAGATCCTGAGTTTTATCTCTGGCATCACATGTGTCCTAGTGTTCTACTCAATTGTTCTCTCTCTCTTCCTCCCTCCCATTCTCTCTCTCTCTCTCTCTCTCTCTCACTCTCTCTCCAAATGAAATAAATCTTTTTTGAAGTAATGCATCGATCCATAGGAGGTGAGAAGATAATCCAGGAATGACTTCCTGGTATTCCCAGGTTATGAGATGATAACTTAAAACTTAGTAGGGAGATAAAATAGCTTCAACCTTTCTCACACAAAAGGTAGTCATGTATGAGAAATGAGAATATACATATGATGTCAGAGAACTTGTGAGCAAAAAACCTGGGAGGGTGGAGGCTTAACTGGTGCAAATGGAAATTATGATAGTTGATGATGAAAGCTTGTACCTCTGGCCTAGCCTTCCTGCCTCCTAATCGCCCTACTGTTCTCCACACAGTCAAAAGAATGCCTTAGCTAAAACACAAATATAGTCATGTCACCCCAGAATGGAAACTCCTCAGTGGCTCCCAATTGTCCTCTTAATTTATCTTTTAACTAATAAGAGAATGAGAGCGTCACTGGCACAGTGCAGTGACAAGGTTGAACTTAGGACCCCCTGCTTGGGGAGTCCAGTGCTTTCTCCACTGCACCACCTCTTAGGCTGCCTATTGTCTTCTGAAAGAACACTGAACTGACAATGAATCATTTGTGGTGCTACAAACACATCAATGGATGCTTACTTTCATTTTACTCTAGGGAATGTCCTTCCTCAGGAGCTAAAAAATGATATCTGTCCCCCCTCTTTTGTCTGCCAAATTCTTACTTGGTCCTACTAAGGTTTAAGTTTAGATGTCACTTCTTCCAAGATGTCTTCCTTGGCCCTCTTCCAGATTCAATCTGGTCCCACAAGGCCTTATTTTCACCCCGGTCACTAGACTGTAAACTCATGAGAACAGGGTTTGTATCTCCCCACTCTGGCAGTGTACTCAAGAAGTGCATGCTGAGACCAGCAAAATAGCTCATTTATATGGTGTTTTGCTCTGCAACGTGTGTGGCCCAGGGTCTAACCTGGCCCCAACAGCATTGAAGGAAACTTCAGTGTTAGAGTCTTGTTCACACTCTCTCTGATTCTCTGCCTTCTTAGTCTCTATAAAAGGAGAAGGGGGGGGCGTGGGGGAGAATACAGGTCCAAGAAGGATGACAGAGGACCTAGTGGGGGTTGCATTGTTATATGGAAAACTGGGAAATGTTATGCATGTACAAACTATCATATTTACTGTCAAATGTAAAACATTAATTCCCCAATAAAGAAATTTTTAAAAGGAAAAAGGGACAGGAAGAATGGAAGAATTGATACAAAATAATTCCAACAGGGAACCAGGTGGTGCATCTGGTTAAATGCCCACACTATAGCATGCCAGGACCCGGCTTACAAGCATTGATTTCCCTGTAGGGGGAAGCTTCATGAGTGGTGAAGTAGAGCTGCAAGTGTTTCTCTGTCTCTCTCCCTATCTTCCTCCTCTCCTCTCAATTTATGTCTCTGTCTAATAATTAAAAAAATTAAGTTCTGATATTTAAAAAACAATAATAATTCCAACCAACTATCGCAAAGTGTTTTTATTTTCTTATGTGTCTTTTCAACTAGATGAGTGGGTGTGCATGTGTCTTTTTTTTATCACTTGGGCTCAGTACCTGAACAATTAATCCACTGCTCCAAGAGGGTCATTCTTTTACTGTTATTCCATAAAACAGAGAGAAATTGAGAATGGAGGGGAGATAGAGAGAGGAAGAAGGGAGAGAGACACCTGCAGACCTGCTTCACCACTCATGAAGCTTCCCTCTGCAGGTGGGGAGTAGGAGCTCAAACCCCAGACCTTGCTCTCAGTAATATGTATTTAACCTGGTGATGTGGCACTAGCCTGGCACCCACCCTTGGGTTCTTAAAATCAGGACAGTCTTATTCAACTTTATATGCCTGGTGCCCAACACTGTGTATACAGATACTTGGGAGGTATCCAGCAAATGTGTGTTAAATGTTTGGATGTTTGTTTGGTATATGGGTGGATGGATGAACAGGGAAATGGATTGACAAACTGGAAAATTGGGTGGAAGTTGTGCCCCAGCCACGACACTGATATTTGCTTTAATGTTTGTCTTATGGGATCGACTGTCATTTCTAAAGAAGCTAAAAAGCCCAAAACAGCACAATAGGCACGAATACTAACAACAGCCCCCTCCATCGCCCGACCCCCAAACTACCACTGCCTCCATTTCCCAGCTCACCAAATACCCATCCCCAACAGTCCCACTCTCCTCCCCATACACACACCTGGTCCTTGGGTTCTTGGCTGACCAACCAAAAGAGGAGTAGGTTGTTACAGGTGACGTTCACTTCTGGGAGCGTGTCCAGGTAACTCTTCAGGGTAGCGGTTCCTTTGGGTCTGAGGTGGGGGTTGCCTCATGGATGATGGGGGCATTGGGCATCCAGGACCCAAAGTCATGCTGTGAAGACCCCAACAAAAAAACCCAAATGTGTCAGTGGGTTGGGGGGATCCGCTCCCTATCATCATCCTTGATCCTGCCCCTGCTGTCCCAGATCTGGCAGATGGGAAAGGAGATGATGATTGTAGAAAGAAGAGAGATAGGGACCGAGTGGTGGCGCGCCTGGTTGAGTGTACGTGTTACAGTGCACAGGACCCAGGTTTGAGTCCCTGGTGCCCACCTGCAGAGGGAAAGTTTCACAAGTGTTGAAGCAAGGCTGCAGATGTCTCTCTGTCTCCCTCCTCTCTATCCATTCCTCTCAATTTCTGGCTATCTCTATCCAATAAAAAAATTAAAGATAATTAAAAAAACTTAAATTAAAAAAAAAAAAAGAGGAGAGATCAGGGAGGTGAAGGATAGAAAGTTCCAGAAGAGGAGAGTCAGGCAGTAGCACAGTGGGTTAAGTGCGCAAGGACCAGCGTAAGGATCCCGGTTCGAGCCCCCGGCTCCCCACCTGCAGGGGAGCCACTTCACAAGTGGTGAATCAGGCCTGCAAGTGTCTTTCTCTCCCCTCTCTGTCTTCCCCTCCTCTCTCCACTTCTCTCTGTCCTATCCAACAACAACAATAACTACAACAACAAGGGCAACAAAAGGGAAAAATAAATATAGAAAAAAATTTTTTTAAAGTTCCAGAAGTGAACCAGATGCTGGGTTCTCTCCTTGTCATTCCCACCCAATGTTATGGGACTTGGTGGAGTGAGTCACAGGGAAGGAGGATAGCCCAGAGAGAAGGAAGCCCCAAGAAAGAGCCTTGGACTGGCATGCCACACACCGTGCCACTCCACCTAGCCTGGCTCCAGCCACAATAGCCATAAGGTCTACTCCCTACACAACACAGTCTCAAGCCTCCATTATAACCTTGGGCCCAGCTCCACCCTAAAGCCAGTGCTTCACTCCACCTGGCCACCACTTCAACCTCAACCCCAGTCCATAAATCCTTCCCAACCCAGACCCACCCATGTTCTCAGCCCAAACTCTGGTCTCATCCCCACTGGTGAACCTAGTTTCATGTGGCCTAGTCCCCCCACACACACCCAGGCCTGGCCTCAGTAGCCCCACCTGCCCACTGTTGACAGCAGCGTGCTGGGCGGAGCAGTTGAAGATGATTGCAGTCAGGAACTTCACCAGCTCTGCCAGGCTGCACAGCCTGTGTGGGAAGCCTAGGTGTGGGAGGAAGGGAACAGGGTGTGGATAGAGAAGACTGGATTCCTAGGTGCTGCTCTAGACTGGCGTTCACTGCAGTGGGGAGAGTGAGGGAGTGATGGCTGACTTTTTGGCCACTACTATCTTTAGACTAAGAGTGTGATTGGGCCAGTGGAGGTCAGGGATGGTCATCACCGGGGTGGGTGGTCCCTGAAGGGCATTGGAACAGAAGCTGGGTGCTAACATGGGTCCAGAAAATGCCCTGCTAACAGAGGTCACAGTGGTGGAATCAAGTTGAAGCCAAAGCCAAGCTGCCTTTTGATGATCACCAAGGCACTTATGTCAGCAGCCCATGATTAATTCTACCCAGTTCACCAAGACTTAACCAAGCGCCCAGTAGCAGATCAGGCTACTCATAAGCTTACAGTGAGGGAAACAGAAGGAAGATCTGAGGCCAGACCTTGGCTCCTTTGAGGGGAGCATGACAGAGAGGGACATGGGGGAATAAGATTAGAGGACACTTTCCTGGAGACAGGGTAGGGACTTCCTGAATTGGAGAGTGAGTGAGCTTTACTGCAAAAAACAGGTGGAGGAGGCATGTGCACACTCAACTCGGTCCTCTCTGTGCATCACAAGTTCCTTGCAAGTCTATAGCTTCAGCCACCTTCCGCTGACTGCTGACTCCCAAGTTCACATCTCTACCCATACCCCCAAACTCTAGACTCAGCGGTGAGCCTTCTCTGTTGTTCCTATGTGGCGTTTCCACTGTGTGCTGACAAGGTCTCTCAAACTTCACATTTACAAAATCTGATGTTTGACTGTCCACTTGGCAACCTACCCCTCCCACTGCGGTCCTATCTTAATTCAGACTTCAGCTGCTCAGGCCAAAAGTTGTGTTCCGGGCATGGGGAGATAGCATAATGGTTATGCAAAGACACTCTAATGCCTAAAACTCTGAAGTCCCAGGTTCAATCCCTGACTCCACCATAAGCCAGTGCCGAGCAGTGCTCTGGTAAAAAAAAAAAAAAAAAAAAAAAAAAAATCCAGAGACAGTGGATTTGTGGTGTAGGCACAGAGCCCCAGCAATAACCCTGGAGGAAAAAAAAAAAAAAAGAAGAAGAAGAAGAAGAATGAGTAGGAAGAGACCTAAGTTTGGTGAGGGGACAGGGAGGGGATTTGTTGGAAGTGAGCCTGTAGAGTGTCAGGTCAAGTGGTTTCTAGGCATTGCTTCAGCAGATTAGCTGGGCGGAGGCCCCACACATAGGCTTTGAGGCTGGCAGCGATGGGACAGGAGAAGCAAGAGCCACAATGCAGTAGAGAAGACTGGGATTAGGGTGATGACAGTGGGAAATGTTGGGGACAATAGCAATTAGCCAACCAACTGGATTTAGGAAGAGACATCTGTGAGTCAAATATGGCTCCAAGGTTCAGAATTAGAATGATTAAGGAAAAGTTGATGCAGCAGAAGTGATGGAGAGATCTAGAGGAAGAACTAGATAACTAGAGAGTTATCAGCCTCACAAGACTGGGGCTGGGGCGGTCCCGAGTATTCTATTTATAGTTGATATTTGTTTGTTTGTTTGTTTGTTTAGGAGTGTATATTTCTCTTTGAGGGTGAGATAAAGAGACTAGAGCACTGCTCAGCTCTGGTTTACACTGGTGCTGGGAATTGAAATGAGGGTCTCAGACAGGGAGTCGGGCGGTAGGGCATCGGGTTAAGCACAAGTGGCACAAAGCGCAAGGACCAGCTAAAGGATCCCAGTTAGAGCCCCAGCTCCCCACATGCAGGGGAGTTGCTTCACAAGCAGTGAAGCAGGTCTGCAGGTGTCTATCTTTCTCTCCCCCTCTCTGTCTTCCCCTCTTCTCTCCATTTCTCTCTGCCCTATCCAACAACAATGACATCAATAACAACAATAACTACAACAATAAAACAAGGGCAACAAAAGGGACTAAATAAATATTTTTTAAAAAAGCTTTAAAAAAAATATCAGACACACACATCAGGTGCACTACTGCATCTTCCCTGTGGTTGATAGGGGTTTGTTTTGTTTTGTTTTTGTTTTTGTTTTTTTGCCTCCAAGTTTATTGCTGGGGCTTAGTGCTTGCACCATGAATCCACTGCTCTCAGAGGCTATTTTTTTTCCCTTTTGTTGCCTTTGTTGTTTTATCGTAGCTGTGGTTATTATTGTTGTTGTTGGATAAGACAGAAATGGAGAGAGGAGAGGAAGACAGAGAAGGGGAGAGAAAGACAGACACCTGCAGACCTGCTTCACCACTTGTGAAGCGACTCCCCTGCAGGTGGGGAGCCAGGGGGCTCGGACTGGGATCTTTCCTCCAGTCCTTGTGCTTCGCACCATGTGCGCTTAACCTGCTGTGCTACCTCCCGACCACCTGTGGTTGGTATTCTAATGCTGAAGACTAATAATGGAAAACTAAAGAGGTCATATCATCTATGGGAATTTCTGGAAACCCATATGCTGGGGCTGAGCAGTGGTGCACCCAGTTAAGTACACATATGCACAGGGACCCACGTTCAAGACTCAGTAACCCACCTGCAGCAGTGATGCTTCACAAGTGGTAAAGCAGGTCTGCAGTTGTCTATCTTTCTCTCTTCCTCTCTATGTCCCCCTCCCCTCTCAATTTGGTCTGTCCTATTGAATAAAATGGGAAAGAAAAAAATGACCACTGAGGAGTGATGGATTCATAGTGCTAAGCCCCAATGCTAACCCTGGAGGCAAAGGAGGAAAAAAAATTGGGAAAAAAATTCTTATGCTTATTTTCCCCTTGAAATATAAAAGCAAAAAGGAAGTTAATTAATGAATGTCTTTTGCTTTAAAACATCCAGACTAAGTTAAAAAAAAATCCAGACTAAGTTGACACTGGTGGGAAGAGATAGATGTATGTTCATCTAAAGACTGTTCTGACGTAGTGGCCAGGAGGTGGCACAGAAAACAAAACGTTAAACTTGAAAGCATAAGGTCCCAAGTATGTTCTGATGTTTTCGATAAGACACAAGGGTCTGAGAGAAAGTTCACCTAATAGGGTGCCTGCCTTGCACATAACCCAGGTTTGAGCCCCAGCACTACATAAGAAGCGCCCTCACACAGGGGAAGCTTTGGGTGCTGCGGTGTCTCCCCACTTTTCTTTTTTAATATTCTATTTATTTACATGAGAGAGAGATACAGATGGAATGATACAAAGAGAGAGAGAGAGACCAGAGCACTATTCAGCTCTTGTTTATGGTGGTACTGGGGATTGAACCTGTTACTTTAGAGCCTCAAGCATGAAGCTCACTTACATAACCTTTATGCTGTCTACCCAGCCCTCTCCTCCTTTTTCCCTGTCTCTCTGAATGAAAAAACACCAAAGAGCAGTGAAATCACATATGCCCAAGACCCCATTTCCAAAAAAAAAAAAGTTTAAGAAACTAAGATAGGTGAGCCAGCAGTCATCAGATTTCCTCTGGTTCACAAATAGGAAACAGACTCAAATAGATAAATAAATAAATAAATAAATAAATAACTCCCAGGGAGAGAATAGCAAGATCAAGACTGACCACGATGAATAGGATCACAAAGCATGGGGAGGGCTCATTCTTGCCAAATCCAAAAGCTAGCTGGCTGTTACCACATTAGTCAAGAAATCACATTTGGTGTCACTAACAGAGAGACAACACAGCATTCTGAGCCTCCTAATATGAAGCAACTTGGAGAACACAGTATCACCTAAGAAACATTCTTGCCTAGGAGCCAGGCAGTGGCACACCCAGCTGCACACACGTTACCGTGCTATAGGACCTGGGTTCAAGGCCCTCTCTTCACCTGCAGAGAGGAAGCTTCACGAATGGTGAAGCAGTACTGCAGGTGTCTCTCTTTCTCTCTTCTTATCTCCTCCCTCCTGATATATCTCTGTTCTATCGAATAAAGATAAATAAATAAGTAAATAAGTAGATAGTAAAAAGAAACATTCTTCCAAAAAAAATGTTTACCCTTTAGCTATTACTCCTAGTTGACAGGAGACAGAAGAGCAGAATGAACAGCATCCTGAGAAAGTAATGAGATGCATTTGGAAGGTGCAACTTGTGCAGAGACACCACTGACTTTTCAATAGTCCTGGTCCGATGTCATGAGGCCAGGAGGATGTTCAGGAGTAGTAGTGTGCTAGACTTTCTCCCCCCTCCCCTTTTTAGATAGAAAGAGAAAGAAAGGGTGGGTAGAGAGACCACAGCGCTGAAGCTTCCTTCAGTATGGAGGTGGGGGGGGCAGGCTCAAACCTGGGCTGTACATATGGCAGAGCAGTGCACTATCCAAGGGAGCTATCTCAGCATCCTGATGTACCAGACTTTCATACTTGAGACCCCAGAGGTCACAGATTTAATTCCCAGTACCATCACATGCAAGTCTCTCTCTCTCCCACTCTCTCTCCCCCTCCCTCTCCCTCTCCCTCCTCCTCTCCCTCTCCCTCTCTCATGAAAATAAATAAATAAGGGTGCCAGGCAGTAGTGCAGCAGTGGGTTAAGCGCAAGTGGCGTGAAACTCAAGGGCTGACTTAAGGATCCTGGTTAGAGACCCCAGCTCCCCACCTTCAGGGAAATCTCTTCACAGGTGGTGAAGCAGGTCTGCAGGTGTCTGTCTTTCTCTCCCCCTCTCTGTCTTCCCCTCTTCTCTCCATTTCTCTCTGTCCTATCTAACAACAACAATATCAATAACAATAACAATAATAACTACAACAACAGTAAAAAAACAACAAGGGCAACAAAAGGGAAATTAAATAAATAAATAATTTTTTTAAAAAAAAGAAACAAATAAAATACTTGCAAAATATAGTGTTGCGGAGGCCAGGCAGTAGCGCAGTGGATTAAATGCATATGGTGCAAAGCACAAGGACAGGCGTAAGGATACTGGTTCGAGCCCCTGGCTCCCCACCTGAAGGAGGGGGTGGTCACCTCACAATTTGTGAAGCAGGTCTACAGGTGTCTGTCTTTCTCTCCCCCTCTGTCTTCCCTCTTCTCTCCATTTCTCTCTGTCCAAACAACAATGACAGCAATAACAACAATAATAATAACAAAAACAACAAGGGCAACAAAAAAAGGAAAAAATGGCCTCCTGGAGCAGTGGATTCATGGTGCAGGCACCGAGCTCCAGTAATAACCCTGGAGGCAAAAATAAAATGAATATATATATTCATTTATATATATATAATATGTATTCATTTTATTTTTGCCTCCAGGGTTATTATATATATATATATATATGTTATTGTGCGGCCATAGGACTAAATGTGGGGGGAGGGGGTCGGTGGCAAAGAATGGGCCTAGGGAGGAAATTTGAATATGAACCAGCTAAGAGGGTGAGGCTAGAGATTATTGTTAATTGGTTAAATGTGGTTACCATAATGAAATTGGGTACAGGAACACAATTTTTGAGATACATACTGATTAGGGGTAAAAATGTGGAATACATGTAATGTAATATAATTTAAAGATTGGGGACCAGGCAATGACACACCCTGTTGAGTACACACATTACCAAGGGTAAGGACCCAGGTTCAAGCCCTCCCTCCCCACCCCCCACCTGCAGGGGAATGCTTCACTTGTGATGAAGCAAGTCTGTAGGTGTCTTTCTCTTCCTCTCCCCCCCCCTCAATTTCTCTATGTCCTATCAAATTAAATAGAATGGGGGGGAGGAGGAGGTAGATAGCATAATGGTTATGCAAAGAGACTCTCATGCCTGGGGCTCCAAAGTCCCAGGTTCAATCCCCTGCACCACCATCAGCCAGAGCTGAGCAGTACTCTGGCAAAAATAAACAAACAAACAAATAAATAAATTCATCAGCAGTAAATAAAAGCAATGGATTCATCAAATATGATAAGATATTAGCAGTTATTGAATTTGGATGGTAGGTAAATGGGTGGTCATTGTACTCTCTACGTTTCCATCAGTTTAATGGTTTTGCTAAAAAAATAAAAGTCTCAACCCATTACTGTTAGTGAGCACTGCCACTGGTACACATCCTAACACAGGTGATCTGAGACCACCCTCTTCCCTGGGTCTCCCCAGACAGGAACTCCTCTTATGTGAACACCAGCAGCATGAAGTTGGTTGGAAGCCACAGTCCCACTGAGAAAGGATGTCCCAGACAACGAGAGCCTTCTTCCCACCAACTAGCCAGAGCCAGGGGAAATGAAGGATGGACACGTGCTGCCACTTTGAGCTTTTTTCTCCCACTGCATGCAGCTATGGAGAGCTCTTTCACATTTTCCAGTGCCTGGAGAGCAGGTTGAGTAAACTGAGGAAGATACACCGAACAGCGATTTGGGCATATAATCCAAGGAGGCCAGAAGTCATTCTCTGAAGGCCTGATTTATCATTTCCATGTGTTGGTCTTCAAGGTGACAGTGAAACAGCAAATGGATACAAAAGGGGGAGGGTCATATTTCTAAGCCTGGAATCAGCCACAGAGAAGAAATGAGAGAAAAGCTCATTCCATTAGAGACCCAGGAGAAGTTAACAATCGGGACAAGAACATGACAATGGGCTGGGAAGATGTGGGAAATTCAAAAAGCCACACATCCTCTCTGGAGTGGGGCTAAGGAAAGATTTTATGGAATGGGAGTTGGTACGGGGTATCTGCTGAGCACTGAGGGTAAACAAAAGAGGTCAATGACGGTGGGTCTCAGAGACCTCTCGGGCAGTATCAGAAGAGAGGGGACAGAGTTAGCGTTAGGCATAAGTAAGGAGTTAGGCATAAGTAGAGAGGAATCACACTGCAGTAGGACAACACATTCCATGAAGCCAAAGAGAGTGGGAGCTGTTGGCAGTTTTACCCGGCAGGAAAGGCTTAGCAGGGTAGGAGAGAAGATTCCAGAGCCATTTGTGTCTGGGGCCAGAGATGTGAACTCAGCACTGAGAGGTGACTGGTGGATGGATGAGTTCACTTTAGGGACCAGAAGGACACGGTGTAGTAGTGACAAACAAGGGCTTTTGGAGCCAGTGGGCACTGCCTCTGGTCCCACTTCTGCCACTTCTTGTGTGTGCAGCCTGCTCTACAACTGTTCCTCACATGCTCAGTGGAGTCCGTGATAGATCGAAAGGTTGCTGGGGGCAGGGGGGAGCACTGGGTCATTAAGAGTCTGCAGTTAAGGCGTGGAGAGGGGATACCTGAGCTTTCCCGGCCCAGAAACGCCTGAGTAAAAATCTCGTCGACCCAGGCCTGCAGCTCCAAATCTTGCTGCACGGATGCATCACTGGAATAATAGTAGTCCACGATTTCTGAGACAAAACTGCAGGGAAGAGATTTCCATGCCATGGTGGTAACTATGGGTTCAGGCCTGGCCAGAAAATCAAGGTCCAGTGACCCTCAGGCTGGGAGTATCCACTGAGAGTTCAGTGTCCACTAAGGGCTCAGTGGGGACCCCCTAGTTCAGTTGGAAGCTGAAGTGCCCAGGCTTTCCTAAAGTCTCACCTTTCAGTTTTGAGTCATGGCTGCACTCTGGGCTTCCTGTGGGGAGGGGGGAGAGGGGGAAGGGTGGGGAGGGGAAGGGGAGGGGGGCTGGAGGGGTGGGGAAAGGAAGGGGAGGGGTGGTGAGGGGAATGGGTGGGGAGGGTGGGGAGAGGAGAACTTGACTCTCTTCTGGTTGGGGGTGGGGGGTGTCACTTGATGGAGAAAGGAAGACATGCCCCCCCATCCCTAGCTGCTGCTCTTGCCCTAACTTTGACTACCCTTTCCTTCCCTCACTCTGCCTTCACACAAACCCACAAATACCTGCCATTTTGTAAGGGGCCCCACCCCCACTCTCATCCATGGGTTGCCCCATGTTGGGACCTAAGAAACCTGACCCCCCCACACATCCTCAGCCTGCATGAACACACACTGCCCCGGGGTGAGAAGACTTAGTGGGGCCTGAGTGACTGCAGAGTCCCAGGCCCTAACCTTTCAATGGCTGCCCAGATCTTCAGACCATCGTCTCGGTAGTAGTAGTTGGGGATGGTCAGGACACCTCGAGCCCGCAGGCTGTCCGGAAGGCAGAAATTGATGTAGGAGAAGTGAGTCAGACCGGTGCTCATGAGGTAGATGAGGCCTTGTCTCCCGATGGATGTAACCTGAGGACACAGCAGGGCCTGGCTCCTGGGCCCACCCCCTCACCCCCAGCTCCAGTGCTTGGGGAGAAGAGGCGGCTAGTGGCTCAGCAGCGAGAATTTTTCAGTTTACCAAGCACTCCAAAATCACAGCTCCAAGGTCTGCTCAGTCTGCAGCCCTACTACACACTACAGCCATAAAGGTTAGGGGTCTAGCAACCAAGAAGACAGAGTGGGGCAGAATCAGTGAGGACGGTGGTGCATCCCGTGAGTACCCATTCATTGGGGAAACTGACGATCCTTCCTAGCCGACTGAATCCACATGGATCCCAGTCACTTTCAAAGCCAGCAACAAGCAGCTCCTGACAGCTTTCAAGCTGACGCTGTTGACTGGCTACGGAAGAAGGGCAAACGCTAGAAGAAGAAGAAGTGAGGACGGAATAGCTGTTCCCAGGCTGAGGCACCTTAAACAAGCTTTGGAACAAGGGCCTGAGAAAATGGGGCAGGTGTGATGTGGAACTGGAGGGGCTGGGTGCGGGCACAGTAGCATCAGGACACACCTGGTCCACCAGGCCCTCAGGGTTGAGCAGCGTGGCCCGGGCGATGGTGTTCACCTGCAGCGTGTAGCGAGTGTGGGGAAGCAGGAGCTGCGAGGAGGAAGAGGGCACAGGGCTGAGCCCGCGGTCAGGAGAGGAGGCCGCCCGGGCACCACCCCCTCCAGTTCCGCCGAGGGTCGCACAGACCTTGTAGATGGGATGGCAGAGAGGCAGCTGCCGCAGCGTGGCCATGGCGAAGGCCTCGCACAGCAAGTGCGTGCATAGAAAGTGTGTGTTGTTCTCGTGTATCAGGAACTCAGAGTTGCGCACCCACGTCTTGGCCAGCAGCCAGTCCCAGTCGGAGTCAGTGGGCAGAAAGATGGGACTATCTGGCCCCGGGGTCTGGCTGAGCTGCATCCAAGAACAACAGGGTAAATAAAGCTCCAGTATCTAATGTGTCACCCTAGGTCCCACTCCAGACTCACCTGGATCGCCAAGGGTACCAGCGCCCCCTGGGGGTTGATCCACAAAAGGCAGAGTGGGGCGGCCACGTACTGCTGGCGACCGTTCAGACAGTGCACAGGGGCCTCCTCCAGGATCCAGTAGTCCGCTAGAAAGATGTTCCCCAGCTGCGGGAGGCATGCAAAAGCTTAGAGTGATCGCCTCACCCTCATTCCACATCCCTCTCCATTCTCTGCCCATTCCCACTCCAGCTTGGGCCTCAATAATGCTTAGTTTTTAGTGCCTATACCAACGGTCAGTCTTGGGTACCCTACCCTTCCCAGACGGTCCGGAATGAAATCCAGCCGAGTCTCTCTCTGTGCAACTTCTCGCTTGACAATTCTTAGCTTGGATAAGCCAGCGTGCAGTTCCCTGCCTCATACCTGGTCCTTCCTACTCTCTCGACTTAAATGGTCTCAGTGTGTTGATTAACAGTGAAATCAAGACGCAGTGAAAATTCCCACATCCCATCTCCAGTTTTGCAGAGGGTGCCTGAGGGCTGGCTTGGCTGCCCCTGGTAAACTGGGGACGATCATCTTCTCCTACATTCTCTCAAGTTCTATGATCGTTCCTGCTGTGTCTAAGGGTACCGCTTTAGGCTTGTCCTGAAACAGCCTTCTTTGAATATAATTACATCTTTGATTTAATTATAATTACATCTTCAGTTGAATCATAGAGACCTCAGGGCCTCCTCTCCCAAGCTGCTCATTCAGACCATTTCTCTGAACTCCAGCTCAGACCTCAAACCGTCCAACCCCCATCTGGTACTCATCTGACATCTGTTCTAGTTCAAATGTGCAGGGGCCAGGGAACAGATGTGAGCCCCTTGGTTAGATCCCCAGTGCCACAGTGTATCTTGTTCTTGTTCTCTCAAAGAAAATGTGCAGAGCAGGGGCTGCTGAGAGGGTGGGACTTACATGCCAGATGCAGCTCTTGTCCAGACTAGCAACTCACCTACCTCTAGCTCAGCCTGCAGGCAGGTGTCCTGTCCCAGCAAGGGGGCCACCATGTCATTTGTGACAGGCAGCTTGCTGGGCAAGCGGGAGATGCAATGGATCATGACAGGGTTGACGCCATTCAGATACTGGTACCCAAAGAAGTGATCCTCATACCAGTGTTCTTTGACATATTCTAGAGGGCAAGAAAGGGAGCTTGTTGATCCAGAAAAGCCTCATCATACTCTTGCTCAGCCCACATTTTGCTTATCACTATAATTCTGATTTTTCTCCTTCTGAGATATAATTTATAACTTCAGTTTAATAATGGATGCTGTGTATTATAGAGATGAAGTATAAGCTGGAGGAGATAACATAGTGGCTATGCAAAAGATTTTCTTTCTTGAGGCTGTGAGATTCCAGGTTCAATCTCTGGCATCACTATAAACAAGAGTTGAGCAGTGCACTGGAAGGGGGGGGTGGGAAAGAAATGGATTGCTTCTCGACCTTCTCGCCAAAATCAAGTGTAGTATATGTCCTTACCAGTTTACTATCTAAAATGTCCTGTATCTGAGTGCAATATATTACATAGACTTTTGGAAATAGGAGATGAAATAAAAAGAGCTTTTCTGGCCACTCCACACACTGACCTGGTATTGTAATACTTCGAGGAATAGTATACCCCCTCTTAGGGTATGAAAGAAAGAAAGAGAGAGAGAGAGAGATGGAGTAACTGGCTCAGTTAAATTACAGAACAAGAATTTGAATGTATGTTTGACCCAAAGTCTATAACTCTGTGGAAGGATTAAGGGAAGGGAGACAAATGCCCTGAGCAGGATCAGGGTTCCCTATGATTCTTAACCCTCAAGGTCCTCTCTACCCTTGTCCTTTGTTTTATTTTACCGCCAGAGGCCTTGGAAGATAGTGCTGGATTAAGCACACATAGTACAAAGCTCAAGGACCCACGCAAGGATCCTGGTTTGAGCCCGAAGCTCCCTACCTACACAGGGGGTCACTTCACAAGCAGTGAAGTAGGTCTGCAGGTATCTATCTTTTTTAAAAAATATTTTATTTGTTTATTTATGTATTTATTAATGAGAGGGATAAGAGGAGAGAGTGAAAGAACTAGACATCACTCTGGTACTTGTACTGCCAGGGATTAAACTCAGGACTTTATGCTTCAGAGTCCAACACCATATCCACTGCACCACCTCCCGGACCATAGATGTCTTTCTATCCCCCTCTCTACCTTCCCCTCCCCTCTCAATTTCTCTCTGTCCTATCCAATAAAATGGGGGGAAAATGGCCACCAGGAGCAGTGGATTTCATGCCTGAGATTACAGGGTCCCAGGTTATGGTGGTCCCCATCAATACCATAAATCAAAGCAGAACAGTGGTATGATGAAAAAGTAAATTAGGGGGTAGTCAGGCAGTGGGTCAAAGCGCAAGGATCCCGGTTTGAGCCCCCGGCTCCCCACCCACAGAGGAGTCGCTTCACAAGCGGTGAAGCAGGTCTGCAGGTGTCTGTCTTTCTCTCCTCCTCTGTCTTCCCCTCCTCTCCCCATTTCTCTCTGTCCTATCTAACAACAATGACGACATCAATAACAACAACAATAATAACAACAATAAAAAAACAAGGGCAACAAAAGGGAAAATAAATAAATAAATATTAAAAAAATTTTTTTAAGTAAATTAGGGGCACTTGGGCAGTAGCACAGCAGGTTAAGCACAGATGGTGCAATGCGCAAGGACCGGCATAAGGATCCCAGTTTGAGCCCCCGGCTCCCCACCTGTAGGGGAGTCCCTTCACAAGCAGTGAAGTAGGTCTACAGGTGTCTTTCTCTCCCCCTCTCTCCTCTCTGTCTTCCCCTCCTCTCTCTATTTCTCTCTGTCCTATCCAACAATGATGATGACATCAATAACAACAACAATAATAACTACAACAATAAAACAACAAGGGCAACAAAAGGAAATACATAAATAAACATCAAAAAAAAAGGTAAATTAGGGTAGGGGTAGAAAGCATAATGGTTATGCAAACAGACTCTCATATCTGAGGCTACAAGGTCCCAGGTTCAATCCCCTGCACCACATAAGCCAGAGCTGAGCAGTGCTCTGGTTAAAAAAAATAAATAGTGGTCCAAGAGGTGGGTAAAGTGTTAGACTCTCAAGCATGAGGTCCTGAGTTCAATTCCTGGCAGTACATGTACCAGAAAGATGTCTGGTTCTTTCTCTTTCTCCTCCTGAATTTCTCATTAATACATAAATAAATAAAATCTTTTTAAAAAATTTTAAATAATAAAGTAAAATTTTTTTAAAAGTAAATTAACCCTTTCCCTGTTTTCCCTCCAGGGTTATTGCTGGGCTTGGTGCCTGCACCATGAATCCACTGCTCCTGGAGGCCATTTTTCCCCCTTTTTGTTGCCCTTCTTGTTGTAGCCTCGTTGTGGTTATTATTATTGCAATTGTTGATGTTGTTCGTTGTTGGATAGGACAGAGAGAAATGGAGAGAGGAGGGGAAGACAGAGAGTGGGAGAGAAAGATAGACACCTACAGACCTGCTTCACCGCCTGTGAAGCGACTCCCCTGCAGGTGGGGAGCCGGGGGCTTGAACCGGGATCCTTACAACGGTCCCTGCACTTTGTGCTACTTGCGCTTAACCCACTGCGCCACCACCCGACCCCCAAATTCACCCTTTTTTAAAAGTAAATTTCTTATTTTACCACCCTACCCCTAGTGGACTTTTTTTTTTTTTTTTGAGAGAGAGAGAGAGAGAAGGTGAGAGAGGACAGACATTACAATATGGCTCCAATGATTATAAAGCTTCCCCCATGTGACATTCCCATATGGTCAATGGAGACTCGAACCTGGTTCTGTGCATGAGGTAAAATACGCACTCAATCAGGTAAGCCATTTCCTGGCCTGCCTCACCGCCCCCATCCTTGTCCCCTCTCAGAGGTCGCTGTTCCTGAAGGCAATGAGGGAGTTAAGAGCAGTTATATAGGGTCCCTGTCCATTGGAACCCAGCAAGCCACCCTGATAGGGCACTTACCCTGGATGGACAGAGGGCATCTAGGCGTGGGAGAGGGTGGAGAACAGGCAGCTGCTGTCTGACTCTACATACCTGAAGTGAAGGTCTTGTGGCACCAGAAGATATTTCTCAAGTCATCCAGTTTCTTCCAAGAGCCCTTTCGGTCCAGCAGTCCCCGAAGCTTCATGCCTAAGGACCTGTGGGGAGGGGTGAGTGAAGGTAAGGGCTGGGGACTACCTAAAAGCCTGGAAAGACCTGACCAGCTTGATGCTCAGGTTCAAGCCTCATGAGTGGTGAAGCAGTGCTGCAAGTGTCTCTCTTCCTCTCTATCACCCTCCTTCCCTCTCAATTTCTGGATATCTCTACCCATAAGTAAGTAAAGAAAATTTTAAATTTTAAAAAATTAAAATTAAAAAACAAAATTTACTGCTTTATTGCTTATGAAGCTTCCCTCATTGGAAGTGGGGACTGGGGGCTTGAACCTGGGTCCTGTGCTTGGTAACCTGAGCTTTTATGGGTTGGCCATTACTCTCCCCAGCTTTCATTTTGTCATAGCCTTTCACTGGATGCCAGCTGTCTGCAAGCCAAATCCCCTGCCGAAAGATGGCTAGGAAGCGCTCTCTCTTTCTCTTTCTCCTTCTCCCTCTCCCTCTCCCTCTCCCTCTCCCTCTCCCTCTCCCTCTCTCTCTCTCTCTCTCTCTCTCACACACACACACACACACACACACACAGTTTTTACCAAAGTTCCCAGCATTCTCTTCCACACTGTACACTAGACAAGGCCCACCCCATGCTCTTCCTGCTGAGCATAACCAATACAAACAGACTGTGTTCACTGGGCTGGCAAAAGCAAGGTTGGTGACCTGTGGAGAACTGTTCCCTCTTCATTTGGTGAGTGTCTGCAATATTTGAAAGTTTTATTATGAACCTGTGTTATTTTGTGGGGGGTGAAGGGGGTAAAGGCTTGGAATGAAGTCAGTTTCCCCCCCACACAGGGCCCTGTTCCAGTTGTGCTTCTCCAAGAAAACCATCCCCTGCATCTCTACCTCCTATCTCACCCAGCTCTTCATCTGTGTGCATCTCAGTAGATGTGTGAGCTGCTGTGTGGCTAAGTGCCCCACAAACAGGCACTTGGTGTGTAGCTTTCACAAAATGCTCATCACCCCCTGTGTTACACTGGAAGCCCAGTATATTCGTATCATCTTTCCTCATACCATAGGTTTCTTCAGACCAGAATGGGGCTCTGTATTCTCAGGTCATAATAATTACTCACTAGCTGAGTCAGGTGGAAGGGAATGGAACACAGACTAGGTAGGTCCATGATAATTGGCCAGTAATGCAAGTTATGCAAGGATTCTGATGTGTCATGAAGAGTGTGGCACCCATATCTGTGACCCTGGGAGAATTACTAGAGTTTCCAGTGCAGGGAAAGGAGATACAAAACTCTGGTAGTGGGAACAGTGCAGAATTCTACCCCCATTATCTCACAATTTTATAAATCAATATCAAGTCACTAGTGAAATAAAAATAAAATAAAGAATGTGGGCACCTGAAGAAGGCAGGGAGGCAAAGGGACATGAGTGACCAGACAAGCCCAGGAACAGCTTCCTGTGTGTCCATGTGCTGTGTGCCTGTCCAGTCATTACACAAGGGGTGGCAAAAAACCAAGCAAGAGCTCTAGCTTCTAACTTCATGAAAGCAAAATCTGAGGAGACAGTAAAGAAGAAGGAAAAGGCCTTCTGACAGGCCTTCCCAAAGGGCAGACACAGATGTTCTTCCAGTGGCTTGCAGCTGTCCCACACCACAGCCCAGCTAGACGCCAAATACCAGATCTCTCTTCCCACTTACCCCGATCTGAGCCATGCTGTCCTAGTGGTCTCCCTGACCCTCCTCTGCCTAGAACACATCCTTCTGGGGAGTCAATCAGCTAACTTGTCGGGGCCTCCTGCTGTTAGCAACTGAGCCTCACATGCCTGCTGCCAAACTTACCTGATTTTGTCCAAGGACACCCTCTCTTCCTGCCTGTCCTCTTCTGTCCCAGCCTAAAGATATTCTCCCTCCTTCATCCTATCTGTCTCCCCAAAGACCACCTCCTGATACCTCCCCCACTTCTCTGCCTCCTCTAGGCACCAAAGTGTTGACTCTACCCCTCTAGACTGGTCACACTCAGAGTCTCAGCTGTAGACTTGTGCTGTCAGTGGTCCCTCCTCCTTTGAGTGATATTCCTCCCCTGTGACCCTGTAAATTCTCACTCTAGATACTATACTCTGTAGCCCCTATTGAGAGATGATTTGGTGTTGTCTGGGTGGCAGCTCATTTAATTCTTCCCCAAACCTAAGAAACAGGTATGACCATCATCACCATTTTATAAATGAGAAAAGTACTCAGAGTCTAAGTGAAAGTCGAGGTTACACAGACAGGAAATATTGGTTCTAGGGCTTAAACTTGAGGTGGTCAGGTTTGTTGTTGTTGTTTTTGTTGTTTTGCCATATGGGTTATTGCTGGGGCTCCAGAAGAATCCACCAATCTCAGTGACATATGTGTATGGAGAGAGAGAGAGAGAATAGAGAAAGTAAGGGGAGAGAGAGAGAAACCTGCAGCACTACTCCACTGTTCATACGATCACCTCCTCAACATTGCCTCACAGTAGGTTGGGACCATGCAAAGTAGGTCAACTCTTTTTTTTCCCTTTTCCTCCATCCAATTCTTTTTATTTGTTTTTTGTTTTTTGTTTTTTGTTTTTTGTTTTGCCTCCAGGTTTGTTGCCAGGGCTTGGTGCCTGCACCACGAATCCACTGCTCCTGGAGGCCATTTTTTCCCTTTTGTTACCCTGGTTGTTTTACCATTGTTGTGGTTATTATTATTGTTGTTATTGATGCCATTGTTGTTGGATAGGACAGAGAGAAATGGAGAGATGCGGGGAAGACAGAGAGGGGGAGAGAAAGATAGACACCTGCAGACCTGCTTCACCACTTATGAAGCCACACCCCTGCAGGTGGGGAGCCGGGGGCTCGAACCGCGATACTTCTGTCGGTCCTTGCGCTTTGCGCCACGAGCGCCTAACCCACTGCGCTACCGCCCGATCCCCTGTTTGATTTATTTAATTGATTTGAGGAATGAATGGAAAAAGAGGGAATGGCTAAGACAAAAAAAAGAAGTAATGAAGAGGTGGAGAATAGGTGAACCTAAGGAGAGTGAGGGGGAATCTGGAGACAAAGAGGAGAGATTCTGCCAAAGAGGCAGAACAGAGAGACTGGTGGGCAAAGATGTAAAAGCACATCAAAGGGGCAGGGCAGGGCAGTAGCCTCACGCTGGGATGGCATTGAGGAGCAGCGAGGTCGTCTTGGTGACCGAGTAGCGTATATTGGGCTCCATGTGCAGCAGAGACGGGATGTCGACTTTCATAGGGAAGCCAGGCAGGTATCGATTCCCACTGCTAGGAATGGGGAATGGAAAAGCCCATCAGAGGGACCTGCAATGAATACCCTGATTTCTTCCTTCTCACTTCGCTCAAAATCCCCCAGGCCTCCCCCTCACTCCTGGCTCCTCCTTGACTTCTGTGCTTCCTCTCTGCCAGACCCCTGGAGCCACCTCTGCTTGTGTGCAAGGGACATGTGACTTAAACTGCACTTGTCACAGATTCCTACTTCCATGCCCGTCCTCCCAACAGACCCTTCACTGTATGCCCCTCCACCTTCTCTCCAAGTATGGTCCTTACCTTTCGTCTTGGTCTGCACAGGGTGAGGTCTTGGTTAAAGAAAATCTCTTATCTGATTCCATCTCCTCAAAACAGCTGACATCCACCATGCGGGGAAAGCCAGGGGCATAGACTTTCCAGCTTCCAGGGGAAGAGGTCAGAGGTGGTGATTCAAACAGGATAAGCAGAAACCTTAGCATTTGTTTGTTTATTTATTTATTTATTTTTACCAAAGCACTGCTCAGCTTTGGCTTATGGTGGTGTAGGGGATTGAACCTAGGACTTCTGAGCCTCAGGCGTGACAGTCTGTTTGCATAACCATTATGCTATCTACCCCCCCCCTTAGCTTTTATTTATTTATGTGTTTATTTTTATTTTGCCACTAGGGTTTTGCTTAAGTTTCATGCCTACAGGATTCTACAACTCCTAGAAAACTTTTTTTTCAGGTAGAAGGTGAGAGACAGAGAGATAAGGAAAGATACCACAGCACCACCACCACTGCTCATGAAGTTTCCCTATGCACAGTGCTCCCATAGGGTGGCTAGAGGATTGAACCTGGGCTCTCAGGCATCATAAAGGCTGTGCTCTGGGTGAGCTACCTCCCAGCCTTATTTGTTTTGTTAAGACTTCTTTTATTTAGGAGGCGGGTGGTGGCACACCTGGTTGAGCACACATTTTTTTTTTACAACGCACAAGGACCTAAGTTTGAGACCCCAGTCCCCACCTGCAGGAAGAAAAACTTTGTGAGTATGGGGGTCTGTCTGTAGTGCAGCGGGTTAAGCGCACATGGCACGAAACTTGAGGACCAACATAAGGATCCCAGTTTGAGCCCCCGACTCCCCATCTGCAGGGGAGGCGCTTCACAAGCGGTAAAGCAGGTCTGCAGGTGTCTATCTTTCTCTCCCCATCTCTTATCTTCCCCTCCTTTCTCTGTTTCTCTCTGTCCTATCCATCAACAACAACATCAATAACAACAATAATAACCACAACAATGATAAAAAAAAAAACAAGGGCAACAAAGAGGGAAATAAATAAATAAAATATTTTTTTAAAAAAGCTTCATCAGTGAAGCACTACTGCAAGTGTCTTTTCCTCTCTATCTCCCCTTTCCCTCTCTATTACTTACTGTCTGTATCAAAGAAATAAAGATAATTTAAAACATTTAAAAAGAGTGGGGGGTAGAGGGTAGATAGCATAATGGTTATGCAAAGAGACTCTCATGCCTGACACTTCGAAGTCTCAGGTTCAATCCCCTGCACCACCATAAGCCAGAGCTGAGCAGTGCTCTGGTGTAAAAAAAAAAAAAAAAGTTAAAAAGATTAAGTTATGTAGTAGGTCACCAAAGTAAAAACCCTGGGTGGAGGGTGAGAGTGGATGTTCAGCTTCATGGGTGGGGGGAAGAGGGGATGGGACGGGACACAGTCTTTTGGTGGTGGGAATGCTGTTTACGTACACTCCTATTAATTTGTAGTCATATAAATCACTAAGTAATATGAGAGGGGAAAAACTGATTGAATGTCTCAAACTTTTTAAAGCACAGACTGAGTCTTTTTAATACATAGGCTGAGGCTTTGATATGTTGACTCTTAAAAGCTTAGTCCAGGGAGAACAAAAGCAACCGGTGGCACAGCTATATGCCAACAATGTCAAAGGACATAAAATATGGTGAGGGTGTGTGTGTGTGATACAGAAAATCCTAACAAAGGGATTCTTCAAAGCTAACCCAATTGCCAAACAATGTGATTATTGCAATAACTATCTATTGTCTTCTTGAACCCTAAGACAACAGGAATCTCCCACTTCGTCTATAGAGCCTATGTTTCTCCCAATCCTGGAACCTCTGGGGTGGGGCTCACTTCCCTGCATGCTTCTCTCAAGTCATAACAAATGATATTGCATCCGCTGACTCCAGCCTAATCAATGCAACGAGTACCATCTCAGCATGCTTCACCTCAGACTGTGCACAGAGACGTCAGGCATGGATCGCCAAGCCTTCACCCTCATCACTTGGGAGAGACCTTTCCTTTCACGGTATTCTCTAATTCCATTCCAGGAGTTTCACTTCCTAACAAAGTCCCAAAACATAGATATAGGCCAGGTCCCGTAAGGTAGAGCATATGTTCACATGTATCCATAAATTAGGGCAAAATATATACCTGAAAGCAAAAATACACAATAGTCTGTAGTGAGTCAGTATCAAGTTCATGAAATAGTGTCCACTTAGACTTAGATACCCTCCTCACCTACTTCCTATTACTGTTCTCTCACTCACTCCAAAGCTAACCTTATCAAAGCAAGGACACTGCAAAACCTGAATAAGGGCAAGAGACTGGCATACTTTAATGATGACTCTTTAGTCACTATCAGGCCACTCCACCAGCTGGGGAGTCCTGAGATTCTCAAACAGACTTGATGGGCCTAGAACTTGAATAAATCCCTCTCTCCATTGTTAAGGGTCATTTCTATCAGGAACAACAAAACAGACCCCTTTGTGGGCCCCCATAGGACCTTGCCAGCAACTTGGATCAACAATGGTAGAGAATGTTCCATCCTCCGAAGGGAGGATGGACAACATACTCTATGCTACACCTAAGGAAGATGGGTCGATATTGGGGCAGCATGAAATGTTCCTACTCATGACCACAGAATGTGAGCTCAGATCTAGAGAGATGCAGAGGTCACACAGGCTCCTAAGCTAATTATTGGTCCCAGATCACATCAAATTGATGGGGTTTACAGTCAACAATATTTATACACCTTTCCCATATTAGGGAGTTACTCTTTTCCCTGATCCAGCTTTCTGGTCCTTTTCCCAGCCATGACATCAACTCCCCAGACAATAATTAGGATCCACCTGCATATCAGATTTCAGGTTCAGGCAAAAAAAAAAAAAACACTAGTATAGCCACAGGCCCTTTGAAATATAATTAAAATATGCCTAGTATCTATCTACAAAATAGAGGAAACCCCCCCCAACACTTCATCTGCACTATTCCAGCCTTTAGGTCCATGATTGTTCAACAATTTGCTTGGTTTTGTATGTTAACTCTGCTTTCAGCCACCAGGTTCCAGATGCTACCAGGATGTGACCAGACTTCCCTGGACAGACAACCCCACCAATGTGCCTTGGAGCTCCGCTTCCCCAGAGCCCTTCACCACTAGGGAAAGAGAGAGGCAGGCTGGGAGTATGGATTGACCTGTCAACACCCATGTTCAGCGGGGAAGCAATTACAGAAGCCAGACCTTCAACCTTCTGCATCCCACAATGATCTTGGGTCCATACTCCAAGAGAGTTAAAGAATAGGAAAGCTGAGAGTTGGGCGGTAACACAGTGGGTCAAAGGCACGCGGTGCGAAGCACAAGGACCGGCCTAAGGGTCTCGGTTCAAGCCCCACCTGCAGAAGAGTCCCTTCACAGGTGGTGAAGCAGATCTGCAGGTGTTTATCTTTCTCTCCCCCTCTCTATCTTTTCCTCCTCTCTCCATTTCTCTCTGTCCTATACAACAACGTCCAAGTCAATATCAACAACAATAATAACTACAACAATAAAACAACAAGGACAACAAAAGGGAATAAATAAACAAATAATAAAAAAAAAAGAATAGGAAAGCTATCAGGAGAGGGGATGGGATACGGAGGTATGGTGGTGGGAACTGTGTGAAGTTGTACCCCTCTTTTCCTATGGTTTTGTCAGTGTTTCCTTTTTATAAATAAAAAAATTTTTTAAAGTGGTCTGGGAGGTCGCACAGTGGCTAAAGCACTAGACTCTCAAGCATGAGGTCCTGGGTTTGATCCCTGGCAGCACATGTACCAGAGTGATGGCTAGTTCTTTCTCTCCTCCTATCTTTCTCATGAATTAAATAAATAAATGATTTTTTAAAAATTGTTTTAAATTAAATTAGGCATAAGGATCCCTGTTTGAACCCTGGCTCCCCACCTGCAGGGGAGTCACTTCATAAGCAATGAAGGTGTCTTTCTCTCTCTGTCTTCCCCTCCTCTCTCCATTTCTCTCTGTCCTATCCAACAATGACAACAACAATAATAACTACAACAATAAAATGACAAGGGCAACAAAAGGGAATAAATAAATATTTAAAAAATTAAAATAGGGCAACAAAAGGGAATAAATAAATTTTTAAAAAAATAAATTTAAAAGATTTATTTTATTTATACATATGAGAGTGTTCCACATGAGACAGAAAGAGTAAGAGAGAATCCAGAATAGCACTCTGGAATGTGTAATGCTGGGAATCAAACTGGGAGCCTCAGGCCTGAAAGCCCAAAGCTATACAAGTTGAGCCATTTCCTTAGCATTATTTTGTGTTCATTTGGAATCCCCATACTGTTTTTCATAGGGACTGCACCAGTTTATGTTCCACATAATGGTGTACCACAGTTCCTTCTCCACATCCTCACCTGTACTTGTTTACAATTTTGTTTGATGTAGACCATTCTCACCAGTGTGATGTGATAATTCATTGTGGTTTTAATTTCCATTTCCATCTCTCTCTCTCTCTCTCTCTCTCTCTTTCTCTCTCTCTTATTGCTGGGGCTCAGTGATAGAACTATGAATCCACTGCTGGAGGCCAATTTCTCCATTCTATTGGATAGGACAGAAAGAAATGTTGGGGGAGGGTAGAGAAAGAGAGGGCACATAGCATAATGGCTATACAAAAAGACTCGTGCCTGAGGCTCCAAAATCCCAGCTTCAATCCCTCACACCACCATAAGCCAAAGCTTATTTTAAAAAAAAATTTTCTTAATATAAGAATATAAAAAGAGAGAGAATGAAATAGTGGGGGTTGTATTGTTAAATGGGAATCTGGGGAATGTTATGCATGTAAAAAAAAAAAAAAAAGAAGAAGTAGAAACGCAAAGCAGAAATTGACTGAGTTTGGAGTATGGCACCAAAGTAAGAAAGCAGAAGTATACTAGAGTTTACAGTGAGTACCTCCCTAATACTTCCTCTCCACTTTTCCAAGCTTTGGGTCCATGATTGCTCAACAATTTGTTTGGCTTTGTATGTTAACTCTCTTTTCAGTCACCAGGTTCCAGGTGTCATCAGGATGCCGGCCAGACTTCCCTGGATTGAAGACACCACCAATGTGTCCTGGAGCTCAGCTTCCCCAGAGACCCATCCTACTAGGGAAAGAGAGAGGCAGACTGGGAGTATGGACCGACCAGTCAACACCCATGTTCAGCGAGGAAGCAATTACAGAAGCCAGACCTTCTACCTTCTGCAACCCTCAATGACCCTGGGTCCATGCTCCCAGAGGGATAGAGAATGGGAAAGCTATTGGGGGAGGGGGTGGGATATGGAGATTGGGCGGTGGGAATTGTGTGGAGTTGTACCCCTCCTACCCTATGGTTTTGTTAATTAATCCTTTCTTTAATAAAAAAAAAATTAAAAAAAATAAAAATAAAAAAATAAAATATGAATTACAGTTATAAAAAAAAATAAAATAAAAAGAAGGAGAGAGAACTAGGAATGTCAAAGGAGACCACCTAGGACCACAACAAGACCAAAACTACTTTGGGAACCCATCAAGTCATCAGAGCATCCAGAGACCACAGCTCTGCCCAGACCTCCAGCTCTACCTAGTTGAGAAACTTCTCTAAAGAACAAGGAATATCAAAGATCACCTGAGACTGCAACAAGATGAAACTGGGACTACTTTGGGAACCCACCAAGTCACCAGTGAGTGAAAACACATGTGGCTCGTGGACAGAGAGGAGCCTAAGGAGAGATTCCTGGGGCTAAAGCCCATATCTACTCCCAAGCAGCTGGTATCATTCTGGCAGTTTGCCACTTGAGGAGCCACCTCCAGTCTGTTTTACCAACAAAAAGACTGCTGAAGGGAGGTGAGGACTTCCCTAAGGCTCACCAAATGCAACTGTGAGTCTCCGTTGCTACTGCCCTCAGAAGCTGGAGCAGCAAGGGGCAAGCCCTGTGCTGACATGGGGGGTTGGGGGGCAGAGAACTGACCAGGAAACTCAGGAGAAGATCTACACCCCAGTGGGGTGTAGCAGTGGGGCTGTATAGAGGGGGCCTTTCCACGTTATTCTATTGATGAGAACATGATGAATAATTGCCTCAGAACCTACAGACTATAAATGGGACTTGTTTAGAAATTCACAGGACCCAGCAGTGCTGACCGGCTTGGCAGAGAAGCTGAATTGAGCCCAGAGCTTTGGATCCTTGGAGTGTGGGAGTATCTTTGCATAACCACTGTGCTATCTCTCCCCCACCCTGCTTTATCTCTTGGTCAGGAGTGAGGAATTAAACCAAAAAACCTACTTATAGCTTAAAAAAAAAAAAACCTCGAGCTACCATAGCCTACAGGGAAGAAAAAGAACAAAAGAGGCTTTAACAGCCACTGTGCTTCAACTCAGGTATTGAGATAACATTGAACAACTGTTAATTTCCACATCTGTGAACTCATTAAATACCTTACTTAGACACAAGTCAATCCAGGCAAGAGTGATTGGTGGACTGAAAAGTACTGAGAGAAGGACCTCATAACACACTATAACAATGGTTAAACCAAGGAGAAACATTGGAGAAATGAACCAGGACAAAAGTCCAGTTAAAAGCTCCCCACAGGTAGAAGCACAGAAGAATGAGATCAACATCCAAATGCTAAGTGAGGAATTAGTCACAAGAGTGAGGAAGAGTTTGAAAGAATTGTCATCAGAAATGCAGACACAGGGAGTCGGGCGGTGGCACAGCAGGTTAAGCGCACGTGGCGCAAATCGCCAGGACCTGGGTAAGGATCCCAGTTCGAGCCCCCGGTTCCCCACCTGCAGGGGAGTCGCTTCACAAGCAGTGAAGCAGGTCTGCAGGTGTCTGTCTTTCTCTCCTCCTCTCTGTCTTCCCCTCCTCTCTCCATTTCTCTCTGTCCTATCCAACAACAACGACATTAATAACCACAACAATGTTAAACAACAAGGGCAACAAAAAGGAAAATAAATAAATAAGAAATGCAGAAACAACAAATGAGACTCTGAAAGAAAGCACTATCTCAAGGTAGAGAGCTGAAAGCTGAAATCGCTGAGCTAAGAGCACAAATAGCTGAACAAGCTAATACCCTATCAGAACAGGGTAACAAAATGGCTGAGCTACAGAAAACAACAGAGGGAAGAGAGAATAGAGTAAATAAACGAGGCAGAAAACAGAATTAGCAAGGTTGAGGATGAATTAGAGAAAACTAAGAAAGAAGTAAGAGTTCTCAAAAAATAAATTAAGAGATACTGAAAAAAAACAACAGAGACATATGGGATGACCTCAAGAGAAATAATATACACATTATAGGCTTACCAGAGGAAGAAAGAGAGAGAGGGGAAGAAAGCATACTATAGGACATAATAGATGAGAATTTCCCTAGTCTAGACAACATAAAAGACATAAAGGTTCAAGAAGCCCAGAGTGTCCCAAATATAATTAACCCAGACTTAAAGACACTAAGACACAGCATATTTAGAATGGAAAGGAATAAGGATAAAGAAAGGATCCTGAAGGCTTCAAGAGAAAAACAAAGAGTCACTTACAGAGGAAAACCCATAAGATTAGCAGCAGATTTCTCCACACAAACACTACAGGCCAGAAGAGAATGGCAAAATATCTATCAAGTGTTCAATGAAAAGGCTTCAACCAAGACTACTGTATCCTCCTAGACTGCCATTCAGACTAGATAGAGGCATAAAAACCTTCTCTGACAAGCAACAGTTGAAGGAATCAACCATCACCAAGCCTGCCCTGAAGAAGTTCTGAAAGGTCTCCTATAAACAATCAGATCACCATAAACATGCCATTTATCAGAACAATCTAAAAATCTACAATAATGGCATTAAAATATCTTTATTCTATAATATCAATAAATGTTAATGGCCTGAATTCACCTATTAAAAGGCACAAAGCAGGAACATGGATCAGAAAACACAACACAACCATATGTTGTCTGCAGGAATCCCACCTAACTCAACAATACAAACACAGACTCCAAGTGAAAGGATTGAAAACTACCATAAAAGTCAATGGACCACACAAAAAGGGAAGGAACAGCTATGCTCATATCTGACACAATAGACCTTAAAATAAATAAAATTTTAAAAGATAGGGATGGACATTATTTAGTGTTCAAAAGATCAATCAAGAGGACTTTATAATTATCAACATCTATGCACCCAAGGAGAGGCCATCTAAATACATCTACTTGAAAGAGCTACAGCAGTATATTAACAGCAACACAGTAATAGTAGGGGAATTAAACATCCCACTCTGTACTTGACAGATCATCCAGGCAGAAAAAGTCAATAAAGAAATGAAGGAGCAGGGAGTCTGGTGGTAGCACAGCAGGTTAAGCTCTGCAAAGTACAAGGACTGGCATAAAGATCCTGGTTCCAGTCCTTGGCTCCCCACCTGCAGAGGAGTTGCTTCACAAGTGGTGAAGCAGGTCTGCAGGTGTCTATCTTTCTCTCCCCCTCTCTGTCTTCCCCTCCTCTCTCCACTTCTCTCTGTCCTATCCAACAATGACAACATCAATAATAACTACAACAATAAAACAACAAGGGCAATAAAAGGGAACAAATAAATAAATATTGAAAAAAAAAGAAATGAAGGAGCTAAATGAAGAGATAAACTAAAACTATTGGATATTTTCAGAGCAAAAATGCTAATTTCACCATTTTCAGCCTATCTTGGATAGAGCTTGAAGAAATCATGTTAAGTGAAATAAGTCAGAAACAGAAAGATGAATATGGGATGATCTCATTCACAGGCAGAAGTTGAAAAACAAAATCACAAGAGAAAACACTGGGGGCCCGGGGGCCCTGCAGTAGCACAGCCGGCAGTGGCGCAGCGGGTTAAGCACACTTGGCTTGAAATGTAACGATACCGGTTCCATGCCCCAGTTCCCCACCTGTAGGGGAGTTGCTTCAGGAGTAGTGAAGCAGGTCTGTAAGTGTCTATCTTTCTCTTCCCCTCCTCTCTCCATTTCTTTCTGTCTTATCCAAACAACGACGACATCAGTAACTACAACAATAAAACAACAAGGGCAATAAAAAGGAAAATAAATAAATATTTTAAAAGATTTTTTAAAAAAAAAAGGAAGAGAAAAACTAAACAGAACTTGGACAGGAGTTGGTGTATTGCACCAAAGTAAAAGATTCTGGGGTTGGGGGTGGGGGTGGAGTTCATGTCCTGGAACAGGATGGCAGAGGACCTAGTGGGGGTTGCATTGTGTGGAAAAATGAGAAATGTTGTGCGTGTACAAACTATTGTATTTACTGTCGACTGTAAAACATTAATCCCCCAATAAAAAAATGAAGAAGGAGGGGGAGGAGGAGAGAGAAAGACAAACACCTGTAGACCTGCTTCACTGCCTGTGAAGCGGACACCTACAGGTGGGGAGCCAGCGGCTTGATCCCAAAAAAGAAGGAGGAAGAGGAGGAGGAGGAGGAAGGAGAAAGACAGGAGAGGAGGAGAAGGAGAAAAACAGACACCTGCAGACCTGCTTCACCGCCTGTGAAGCGGACCCCCTACAGGTGGGAAGGCAGCAACTCGACCCCGGGTCTGTGCACTTAATTGGGTGCGCCACTATCCGATCCCCTTAACTTTCATTTCTATACTGCTGAATGAGCTATTTCCTAGGTCCCCAAACCTTATATTTTAAAAGCATAACTTCAAATTAAAATTCCCAGGAAGCACCAATTTTCTGGGTAGGTGACAAAGAATTGAAATTTTCTTGGGCTGGGAGGTGGCGCGCTGGGTTAAACGCACATAGTATGAAGCGCAAGGACCAGCGGTAGGATCCGGATTAAGCCCCCCATCCCCGCCCCTTGTCATCAACCCCACCACCACCCATTCTTCACCTGCAGGGTGCTTGCTTCACAAGCGGTGAAGCGGTGACGCGGTCAACAGTTCTCTCTCTCTCTCTCTCTCTCTCTCTCTCTCTCCCCCTCTTTATCTTCCCTTCCCCCTCAATTTCTCTCTGTCCTATCCAAAAAATAGAAAGAAAAAAAAAATGGCCACAAGAGCAGTGGATTCCTAGTACAGGCACCGAGCCTAGCGACAACCCTGGAGGCAATTAATCAATTAATTAATTAAACTGCAAAAAATAAAATATGTTGAAAGAAAGAAAGAGAGAGAGAGAGAGAAAGAAATTTTCTGCCTGAAGCACTGGTCTTCAACTCAGGGTGGTCTTGGAGGATAACATGAATGCCCATACTAGATTAGAGTTGGGTTTGTGCTGAGATTAAGATTATGGCAGATTTGGGAGCAAAACTGAGAAGAAAGTGAACTGGTCAATCCTAGAGTCATTTACAATATCTGAGTCACCAGCCAGGTAGCGAAAGGTTGAGTGTGGATTCCTTGCTGGTAATGGGATACACTTGTTGATCCTCTTAGTCTGGACCTGGGTTTAGGGTTAATTGAGGTTAAGTTTAAATGAGGATCCTGATAAAAGTTAGACTGAAGGTTTAACACAAAGTTAAAACCCAAAATCAGAGTTAGTAATAGTCTGATTAAGACTCAATTCAGAACAAAGACAGAAAAATAAGTTAATTAAATCACCCTTACCGGTAGCAATCCTGTCGGGCCTGGAGTTCTCGTTTCCTGTGATCCAGAAGGAGGGGGAGAGAATCCTGACAAATAGTTCTTGCTGAAGGGAATGAAAATTACTCATTGTATAAGTTTTTGTACAAACTACACCTCCTCTAGCAAACCTCACCTGGACGACCATCTGAGTCCTGGCTTGAAGCCAACCCCTCAACAACACGGGTGGCCCATATCCTTTTGTGAAGTCATCAGTAGAAGATGTCCCTTCTACTCTACCTCACCCCAAAATTAAAATAATATTTTTAGGGAGTCGGGCGGTAGCACAGTGGGTTAAGCGTAGGTAGCGCAAAGTGCAAGGACCAGCATAAGAATCTGGGTTCGAGCCCCGGCTCCCCACCTGCAGGGGGGTCGCTTCACAGGCGGTGAAGCAGGTCTGCAGGTGTCTATCTTTCTCTCCCCCTCTGTCTTCCCCTTCTCTCTCCATTTCTCTCTGTCCTATTCAACAATGATGAAATCAATAACAATAATAACTGCAACAATAAAAAAATAAGGGCAACAAAAGGGAAAATAAATATTTTTAAAATATTTTTTAAAATATTTTATTTATTTATTGATGAGAAAGATAGGAGGAGAGAGAGAAAGAACCAGATATCACTCTGGTACATGTGCTGCCAGGGATTGAACTCAGGACCTCATGCTTGAAAGTCCAATGCTTTATCTACTGCACCACCTCCCGGACCACGAAAATAAATTTTTTTTTTAATAATAATATTTCTAGTTCCTTTCCTGTCTCTCAATCCTTTCCTGGGTTGAAGGCAGAAGGCACACTGTTAGTGCTGTGGGAGGTGGCACAGTGGATAAAGCATTGGACACTCAAACATTCGGTCATGAGTTTGAAGCCTAGCAGCACATGCACCAGGTGGTGTTCTGGTTCTCCTTCTTTCTCTCCCATTAATAAGTAAATAAATAAATAAATAAAATCTTAAAAATAATAATAAAAAAAGAAGGCCCACTGTTCATTTTCCTGTTCTCAGCATCTAGTTTGGAAGTTGGCACTTTAAATGTGACATGCACTTAATAAATGACTGGTGAGCAAACATATTTTGTGAAAAGACAAATGAATATGTCCTAATGATAGGTGTGTGTCTCTCTGTGTGTAAGAATGATATCTGTGTCTTCAGTGATAAATATTGCCCAGAACCACTTCCCCATACCTCAGTGTTTCAGAACTTTAGAGGATGTATATATAATTTTATTGGTTGAGAAAGAGAGAAACTGAGAGGGAGGGGGAAGAGAGAGGGAGAAAGAAAGAGAGAGAGAAACCTGGGGGGCCAAGCAGTGGCACACCTGGTTAAGTGCATACATTATAGTGTGCAAGGATACAGGCTCAAGTCCCTGGTCTCCACCTACAGGGGGAAATCTTTATGAGTGGTGAAACAGTGCTGCAGGTGTCTCTCTCTCCTCCTCTACCTCCCCCTCCCCTCTCAATTTCTGTTTCTATCCAATAGTAAGTAAATGAAAAATAGTTTCAAAAGATTGAAAAAGTGGTTCAGGAGGTGGTGCAGAGATAAGGCTTTGGTCTCTCAAGCATGAGGTCCAGAGTTCGATCCCCGGCAGCACATGTGCAGAGTGATGTCTGGTTCTTTCTCCTTCTATCTTTCTTATAAATAAATAAAATTTTTAAAAAAGATTGAAAAAAGAATTAACAAATAGAGAGAGGAGTGGAGGCTAAATAGCATAATGGTTATGAAAAGAGACTCGTGCTTGAGGCTCCGAAGTCCCAGGTTCAGTCCCCTGAACCACCATAAGCCAGAGCTGAATAGTGCTCTGGTAAACAAAATTAAATTAAATTTTTTTTAATTAATTAGTTTATTTATTCCCTTTTGTTGCCCTTGTTGCAATTATTATTGCTGTGAAGCAACTCCCCTGCAGGAGGGGAGCCGGGGGCTCGAAACAGGATCCTTACGTCGGACCTTGTGCTTTGCGCCACCTGTGCTTAAGCCGCTGCACTACCACCTGACTCCCATAAAAAAATTTTAAGAATAGAAAGAGCAAAGGGGGTGAGGTTCAGACGGTAGCGCAGCGGGTTAAGTGCACGTGGCTCAAAGAGCGCAGACCGGCGGACCGGCGTAAGGATCCAGGTTCGAGCCCTGGCCTCCCCACCTGCAGGGGAGTCGCTTCACAGGTCTGCAGGTGTCTATCTTTCTCTCCCCCTCTCTGTTTTCCCCTCCTCTCTCCAGTTCTCTCTGTCCTATCCAACAATTATGACATCAATAACAATGATAATAACTACAACAATAAAACAAGGGCTACAAAAGGGAAAATAAATAAATAAATTTAAAACAAAAAAAAAAAAAAAGAATAGAAAGAGCTGCAGCACTGCTTGTAAAGTGTCCCACCCTGCAAGTGGAACCTGGGGGCTTGAACCATGGTCCTTGAGCGCTGTAAAACCTGTGATGCACCCCATCCAGCCCCTGAGATTCACCCTTTTTAGAGGTTCATTTCTTCTACCTGGGCGGGGACCGTGGGTGTCTCAGTGCCAGTTACCCTAATCCAACCCTATTTCCTACATCCCAGCCTTTGGAAGACTTCCAACCCTAATCCCAACAGACCAACCCCTGTCTCTGGCCCACCTGTTCCTGGTCGAAGCTCTATGGTGCAGAAACCCTCAATCCACTGATAGCAGGGGAAGTGATAAAAGGTCCCATCAGGAGCAGTGACACAGATGCAGCTACAGTACCAGGAGTCCTTGTGGAATAAAGCATATCGCTCCTTGTGCAGACGCAGCAGCAAGAGCTCCCCCAGTTCTACTGAACAACGCACCTTATACTTCTGCACCTGAGGGGCATCAAGAGAGCAAGCAGGTGATCAGCAAGGAACTACCAGGCCCTCCTTGCATCTTACAACCCATCCTGGCATATAAATCAAGGGGGCCACTACCCATTAGCTCATGCTGTTGTGCTTCTGCTTAGATTAGAAGGGGCCCCTTCAACCATGAATAAGCAGCCATGCCACTTCCTCTCAGTGTGTGAGCAGAGTATGTTCCGGATTTCACTAGCCAGTTTGGCAGCCAGAACTTCTGTGTAGACCACCAGTAAACAAATGGGGGCCTGGCAGGTTCTCCTCCAAAGAAGAATAAACCTAGGCTCTAAGACTGCAAGCAACTTGCCAAAAACCCACCTTCATTTGTGGAACGAGGCAGGAAACCAGGGAGTCCTCTCTCTCTCCTTTCTCTCCATCCATCTCTCTCTCTCTCTCTCTCTCTCTCTCTCGAAACAAAGAGGCAGAGGGAGGGAGTAAAAAAGATAACAGCACCAAAGCATCCTGCAGTCCGTTGGGGGCCAGGCTGGAACCTGGGTGGTGCACATGGCAAAGCAGGAGACTATCCAAGTGAGCTAATCTAGCTGCCAGGGGATTGAACAGTAGAGTTCATCATCCCCAGGAACCTGGGGAATAGGAGATCAGGAGCAGCATCCCAAGTCCTGCAAGATTTGTTGAGTCCTAGTGGAATGACCCTTCCCTCCTTCGGGATCCCGGGCCAACCTTCCTTGGACAGTGGCTTCTCCCCTCTCCCTGTACTCACCGATCCAGGGGTGAAGTCCCTGCCCGGATGATCCAGAACTTGCTTGGGGCTCTCGCCACACGTGCCCACCAGTGTAACCGAAATGCTATCCAGCGTGCCAGCCTTGAAGTAATGGCCAGTGGTCACACACACACGGTACACCGCCATGGTGGGAGGAAAGGAGAAAAGCCCCAAACTTGGACCCTGGCAGCAGGTGGCCTGGAGATGAGCAGCAGGAAGTCCAGGGCTGGGCTTCGGCTTAGCCCTGGGTGGGGGCTGAGGGTTTCTCCCGGATGTTCTTGGGGGCTCTCTCGTAGTCTCTCTCCCCCAAGCTCCCGGCCTAATATCCTGGCTTTTTTACCCTCGCCCACAGCCCTGTGCCCTAATAGTTGTTTGCTTCCCTCTGGCACAGCCGGTCCCTCTGGCTGGCTCACCCAGATGGGTATCTGGAGCTTGGGGCCCATTGGGAAGGGAGGGACCAGAGGATGAGCTGGAGACAAGTGGTGGGTGAGGTAGGTGACGCCTGTAGGATTGAGACACCGCCCTTCTCCAGCTCAGGGGCCACCTGATGCCCTAGGGGGTCCTTGCCCACCCACTCCCTAAACTCCCCCCTCCCTCCCATAACCAAAACTGGGCTAAGAGCACTGGCATTCCTGCATGTGACTCATCTTTATGAATCTACACACAGGTTCGCCACATTCACCGCATGCAAGCGAGTCACACAGGCATCCTCGCACATTCCAGGCAGTAAAACTATTTGACCGTAGTGCGCTCCCTCCCCCCGCCACATACACACACACACACACACACACACACACACACACACACACACACACACACACACACACACACATACACACGATCATTCCCAAGCCAGACCTCTGGCACAGCGAGTCTGTGTCTCCTTTGGAACAGGAATTGACAATACGTAAGGGGACCGACCTATTCCAAAGGCTGAAGTGCATGAGGCGTTAATTCTCAGCCTTCTGAAGGCTGTCAAGAATTGGAGTGTCCAGGGCGCCTGAGATGTAATGGGGACTGGGAAGAAATATTGCCGCAAACGAAGCTGGCAGCGACCCCACGCGGCCAGTTCTAGCATCACATGGTCTCTGCCCCCGCGTTGCGGCCGCGCCAGTGTCCCAAAATCCTAGAGTCTCTAACATACATAAGAAGAAAAAGCCTAGTCAATTGCAATCAAACTTCATCCGCTGCTACCTGCTAAATGAGGGAATCTTCTGAGTACATTTCACAGGCTTCCAATTATTTCTTAGAGGCTGACTCACCACACGTAGAGAACTCTTATAGGAAAAAGAGGAGAACTAGTTCAAGAGCCCGGATAGCTCAGTCGGTAGAGCATCAGACTTTTAATCTGAGGGTCCAGGGTTCAAGTCCCTGTTCGGGCGATAGTAGTTTTAACACTTAGATACATCTATTTTGTGAAAAGCGATTAATATTTGCATTCCTTCGGAAAAAAACGAAACAAATGAAAAGAGAAATTAAGTTGCAGTTACATGGTTTTAAAACACATTGTTATTAAGATGTTACGATTTTTAGTTTTCAGAAAGTAGCAATAGAACTAATGACAGTAGAGGAAAAGCGAGATGTTTAAGAGCAGTTTCAAACGCCAGCCACATGTGTGAATTTAAGTTTTCTAACAGCCACAATTTTAAAAATAGTAAAAATAAACTGGAGATGTTAATTTTAACAGCGTATTTTATTTAACTCAGTGTATCCGAACTCTTATTTTAATATGTAACAATATAAGTTACTAACAACATGTGAACAATCATGTTTGTACTATCTCCTAACTGTAGTGTGGCTTTTACTCTTACATCATATTTCAATTAATATTTCAGACTCTCTATGAAGGTGTCCAACCTATTTAAAAACTGGTTTTTATTTTTATCTTCTGCAAATGTCACAAGCAAAATAAGAATGTCCCTCATATAAATATTTTCAGAAAGCTCACTTACTGAATAGGTTCCATGGTGTAATGGTTAGCACTCTGGACTCTGAATCCAGCGATCCGAGTTCAAATCTCGGTGGAACCTTATGGTTTTCTTAACTCGTGCAGCAACACTTCCATTTATTGTCTTTATCTTAATTTTCTATATTAAACTCCCCTATAGCCCCAGAGAATTTGAAAAAAACCAATTTAAGATTCTGTTCTCTGAGCTTTTACGACTTCATAAGTGGAGCCTTTAGCTCGTTGTTAGGACAGTGAATTACTTAAATATACAGCAAGTAGTACTCATTTTGATAAAAATGCTATTTGGAAACATTATACAGTACATATCGATTGTAGATTACCTCACATTATGTCTTGGCTAGGGAATGAGTTGCAGGCAAGCCCTCTGCTTATAATATCAGAGTAAGGAGGTGATGAGTCTGTCACTAGGAGCCCTCATAAAATATAAGAATAAAATCTTTGGTGAATTACAAGTAATGCATCTTAGATGAAAAACTCACATCTGGCAGCGGTGGGATTCGAACCCACGCCTCCGGAGAGACTGGAGCCTAAATCCAGCGCCTTAGACCGCTCGGCCACGCTACCTAAGTGAGAGATATACTTCCCCATAGCCTTCCTAAGAGACTAGTAGGAAAAGCTAGGTTATAAATAGTTATTTAATATTAGTAGATCTCCTTTGGAAAACATCGTACTCCGGAACACTGCACAACAGATAACGATACAGATAACGGCCTGAAAGGGAAAAATCACCAGCAAGACACAGAATTACAGAAAAAAAGTTTTTTATTTTGATGAATGAGGTCACATCTGGAAGTGGGGGTGCGTCTGGACTGGAAGCATGCCCCAAGCAGTCAGTCGAAACTCTGTACTCGCTCTTTAGCTCGCTAATACTCGGTCTCTCTATCTCGCTACCTCTCTCCGCCAGCTTCTCCTGCCCATGCGCTTCCACGCCAACAGGTTCCAGTGCTTGGAGCCTGCTCCCTCTAGCAGGATCGCCTCTGTGGTCCAAACCTCTTTCCTGACGTCCCCCGCCCAACTCCCGGCTCCCCCTCCCTCTCCCCCAACCCTTTCCCACGCTAGTCCCCTTAAGTCGTGAAATGTCGCCGCCCGCCAGGTGGCTCTGTGGCGCAATGGATAGCGCATTGGACTTCTAGTGATAAAAAAGTAATTCAAAGGTTGTGGGTTCGAATCCCACCAGAGTCGATTTTACTTTAATATTTTCCCCCCACTTTACCTGGACTTTTTTTTCTTTATCTTTTTCTTTTTTTTATCCCCCTAAAGTTTCCCAAGCATTCCTCCTCGTTACCCTATCTCAGAGTTTTCCACCTGGTTTCAATTCCAACCTCAGTCCCCACTCTGCTCTCTTCTTTACTTACCTGTTTACCCCGGGGCTTGGGCCACGGAAAGCCAGACTGGGGGGGGGGGGGAGGGGGGGAGGGAGGAGACAGAAGGAGGAAAGGTGGGCGTGGACACCGATATAAAGGCAGGCCCCTGGCTCGGGGACACACGGGGATTTCATAACCACTTTATTCCATGCACTAAGGACTTGGGAAGGATTGGGACCGGGCTGGGGGACAGAGAAGGTACAATCCTAATGGCAAAGCGGGCAGGGAAAGTGGGACAGGAACCGAGGGAATATATATTTATATAGATACTCTAATATAGACCACATCTCACCCGCGCGCCCCACCGCCCTCCGCAACACCTGCTCTCCCCCACGCCCGGGTCCCTCTGCTGCCCTCGGGCTGGAGTCTCTAGCCCAGCCCCCGCCTCCAGCCCCCCCCCCAAAGCTCAGGGCCAAGGTCTCCAGAAAGCGGGCGGCGGGGGCGGCGGGGCCTTGGGCGCCCCGTCTTGTCTCTGAGGCGGCGGCTGCAGCAGTCCGGTGAGGGGCGCCGGAGTGCGGGGGTCCCCGGCGCGGGGGGAGCAAGGGGACGGGGACCAGGAGCAGCGCGGGCTGGGGGGGCCCTGGTGCACAGGGGGGCGCTGGTGCAGCGCAGGGCCGGGCGGCGGGGCGGCGGGGTCCAGCAGCGGGTGCGGGTGCGGGTGCGGGTGCGGGGCTGGGGGCCTGGGGTCTGCGGGCTCCGGCCGGGGCGGCTTGGGGCGCAGGTAGCAGTGCAGCGCGGACAGGAGCTGGGCGCGGGCGGCGGGGCTGGCGTCGTGCGCGAAGGCCGCCAGGCGGAACAGACACTCGCGGAAGCCGGACAGGTAGCAGCTGGCGAGCACCTCGGCGTCCTGGGCTGGGGGCCGGGGAGCCCCTGGAGCCGCGGTAGCGCGGGCGGCGGGCGCGAGCCCGGGCGGGCGGGCGGGCGGGCGGGGCGGGGGCCCAGCCGCGGCGAGGGAAGGGGCGGGGCGGAGACCCCGACCGGGGAGGCGCACGGACAGAGGCGGGAAGCCAGGTGGACAGACAGCGGGAGAGAACGAGGGAGACACAGAGACAGACACGCGCGGCTGTTATTAACCTCGCCTGGGGCCAGAGCCGGCCTCCCCCAAGCCCGCGGTCCACCGCGGGGACCCCGGCCCGCCTCCCGCCGCCGCCCCACCCCGCGCTGTACCCGGGGGCTCCACCCGGCTGCGCTCCCTCAAGTAGCCCACGGCGAACTCCAGGATCTCTGCTTTCTCCAGCTTCGGGTTCCGGAGGTTCTACAGATGGGAGGGGAGGGCACAGAGACAGAAAGGGGTGGGGAGAGAGGGGGAAAGTGGCAGGGGGAAGAAGGGAGGGAGATGCGGGAGCTGGGGCAGCCCCCCTCGCGTGGGTGCGTGACCCGCCGAGCGCGCGAAGGATGCGGGATGGTGATGACCTGGAGAGGTCCTGGCCCACCCTGAGACGAGACGGTCCAGCCCCAGGGGAGGCAGCCTGGGGACACCCGTCCCGGGGAGAAACTCACCACCCCTCCTGCGGCTGATTTCTGTTTGATTTTGAGGGGGGAGCAGGAGGGGAAACTGAGGCAGGAATGCACTGACCCAAAGATAGACCGTGACGGACCTTGGGCGTGGACTTTACAGAGCCGGCGGTGAGATTGACAGGCCCGAGAGGCGGAGGAGGGAGGGGGCGATAACGGGTTCTAGTGGGAAGGGAGTCGGGGAGGGGTCTGGGAAGGGATTCCCAGAGCGGGACTGAGATCAGAATACCTGGGGCCAGTGCATTATAATTAGACCCCATCCCAGAGAAGAGTCCCGGACTGGAGGACCAGATGCGTGAGGGTCCTGCTCTGGTGGAAGGACTGACCTGGTCCCGGGTCCGCTCCAGCAGCAGCAGCCTCAGCTCCTCCAGGCTGCGGTTAATGCGGTCCCGGCGCCGCTTCTCCACCAGCGGCTTCAGCATCTGCGACCCGCAAGAAAGGGAGAGCGGGCCGACCCCACCAAGGCTCAGCGCGGCCCGCCGGCGTCTGAATCCCACAGCTGGGACAGTCGCGTCTCCACCCCTCACCCCCTACACCACACACACACACACACACACACACACACACACACACACACACACACACCTGAGAGCCCAGAGTCCCAACAAAGATCCCTCTGGGCTCCCCCTTCTATCACCCCTAGAGTCTTGTCCTCCCTTCTCCCCACTTTTGTCTCTCCTCTTTATTCACTACGTCTCTGTCTTGTGTAGTGTCTGTCTCTCTCTTTACTTTGCGCCCAGCCACGTGGGCCACCTGGGACGGGGCTCAGAGCTGGCAGCCCTGAGAGTAGGAAGGGAGATGCCCAGCACCTCTCCTCTTCTCGCTATAACCCTTCTAAAATCTCCCAGCAGGTCTCCAATCAGTGCTCTCCAGGCCTTCTCCATAAAAACTACACTAGGCTCCCTGGACTGAAGACCCCACCAATGCGTCCCGGAGCTCCGCTTCCCCAGAGACTCACCCTACTAGGGAAAGAGAGAGGCAGACTGGGAGTATGGATCGACCAGTCAATGCCCATGTTCAGCTGGGAAGCAATTACAGAAGCCAGACTTCCCACATTCTGCAACCCACAACGACCCTGGGTCCATGCTCCCAGAGGGATAGAGAATGGGAAAGCTATTGGGGAGGGGATGGGATATGGAGATTGGGTGGCAGGAATTGTGTGGAGTTGTACCCCCCCCCATCCTATGATTTTGTTAATGTCTCCTTTCTCAAATTAAAAAAAAAACAAAAAAAACTACAATAGGTGAGGCCCCAGACACGCCCGCAAGGAGCTCTTTTCTCATTTTACTTTTTGTTTGCTTCCAACCTCTTTCCTCAGTTCTGTTCTCTAGTGTATTTTATTAAAAAAAAAAAAAAAAAAAAAAAAGTCCAGCCCTTCCCTCTAGCCTCAAGGTGCAAACTCCCATTTAGCAAGCCCCAGACCTGCCTTTCTGAGGTCCTGTTCTGACCCTGTTTCTTTCACTGTTATCTTACACTCCAGTTTCTGGCTCCTTAGGTCCCTAGGACAGCTCTCCCCCCTTTCAGTCAGTTTCATCTCAGGAAAGCAGTCCCCTGAAAGAACCTCCACTCCAGCCTCTCACCTTCGAACCGTCCCTATTTTCCGCTCGATCCCGGGTAACCATCGCTCCTCCTGACCCTGGTATAGACCGAATCTCTGCTTGTCTTGGGCCTTATATCCAGTGGGCTGCAGGGTGAGGAGAGTGCGCCTGTCCCGCCCCTTCAGCTCTAGCACCCTGCCCAGCTAGGCCCGGGCACGAGGCTCCCGGAAAGGGGGAAAGGGGAGGAGTGGAAGGGGGAGGAGGGAAGGTGGAAAGGGTCAGGGAGTGAGGGAAATGATGGGTGAACGCAACACCGGCTGGTTTAAGGACCATAAGGCTGTATAATGAGGCGGAACCCCGCTGAACACAAGGGGTGATTGGGAAAGTTCCAGTAGTCTGGAGACAAAAGTTCTGAATTTCCCCTAGATTCACTGTTTTCTTGGGATTTCATTGTACCTCAACTAATTATGAAATAAAAGCATCCTTCAGTACTCTGACTGAATCTTAACTCATTCAAACAAAGTGTGTCTATTACGTGGGACAGTGAGTGATCTGAGTGTGCTGAGCAGATCTATTTAATTCTCTGAGGGTCTGTTGGCTGTTTGAAGGTGAATGGAGAGCATTGTTCTAAGTCTGTTGAGTTCAGTTGTTCCAACATCTACACTGGTCTAAGCCTGGACCATTCATACTGAGATATGCACTACAAGTCTAGCTCGTACCTGCAGGATTTAGTAAAAAAAAATATAAATATAAATATAAAAATTCAGGATTATTTATAAAGCAGAGTGAAGTAGGTCCTGGAGAAAATGTCTCCCTGAGAGATGACTGGACTTGTTTTGGGGTTGGGTGGATCTCAAAGAAGAGGTAGCATAGGTTTGAAGCATTGGGTAGAAGGTGGAGAGATCCTGTGCTCCAGGGGACCTCTCCTGACTGTAGGGGATCGTGAAGCAGGCACTTTCCTTAAAGGGATTCTAAAATGGGACCAACAACCTCGTCAAACCCAGAGCATAACCCATTGAAGAATGGTGTGTCAAAGCTCTGAGACTTCAGGCCAAAGTGCCTGGGGAGATAAAAAGCAGAGATCTAACAAAACATAAGAGTGCGGGGACATGGAAAGAGAGAGATACAAACCTAGTAAGAAGCTAACTGCAGAGTGAGAAAAGAATGGAGCTTCCTCCAGCTCTCCCAGTACCCCTCAACACCTTGGTTGGTTTTGTTGTTATTTTTCATAGTCTGCCTTACCAAAGCCTGAGCTGGAGGGACAGACACCTTGGGAAGGGAGCTCCCATTTGGAATAGGAGCCCCAGCACACCCATCCACTTCCCCCTATCTGGACCAAATGGGAGAGCAGATGTGTGCCCCACAGCAGCCTCAGCCACCCCCCTCCTTGGGAACCTGGTCTCGAGTTGAGTTTTTCTCACCTGCACGCGAGGCTCGGGGCTCAGGGCTGTTAGCACCCGGGTGTGGGGCCGCCCCTGGCCATATGGGGCGACTTTATGGCTTAGTGACCGGATCCGGGAGGGAGAAAGGGTAGTTTAATGCCCCACCCACGTCTGTTACCAGAGGCCGCGCCTCCGCTGAATCTCTGCTCTGCATCGTTTGCTGCAGCGTCATCATCTCAGAACTCAGATACCTTTACCAAACTTCTTGCTTTATGGCTGCATTGGTGGTTCAGTGGTAGAATTCTCGCCTGCCACGCGGGAGGCCCGGGTTCGATTCCCGGCCAATGCATAGTGTACCTTTTCTTTCTAAAAAGGATTATAAATTTAATCGTGTATATGAGAAGTATCTGGGACAATTTTGCCAAGCATTGTTCTTTAGATGAATTCTTCTGTCGCAGACTTCAAGAGTCTGGATGGAGACCTTTATTACATGCTTCCTCTCTTCCTCTCTCGGGCCTCCCTTTCACCGCTAGCTTCCTGTTCTCCGGACACCTCCCCTCCAACCCACCCTGCACCTTCTCCAGGCGTGACCCTGAGAAAGGACCCTGCGGTTTGATCCCTTCCCCGGGGGTCCTGTTCCCCCTCTGTGTGCGAGGAGCGAGGTCTTCCCGCCCTCACACTCTAAACCCTTCCCTCCCCCGCCCACAGCATTTCTCTCTTTTTCTGTTTTCTCCAGAGCACGTCTTCTTTTTCTAAGTCTATGACTCTCTGCCTTCTCTGCTTTCCTCGAAGCACGTCTATCTGTATTCTTAATTCAGTCTGTCCGAATCTCTTAGGAACTTCTGTCCTGGGTCTTGGTTCTCTCTGCACCGCTGCCTCCGAACTCTGCTGCACTCCTTTTTGCGTCTGCGACTGGATCTCTGGATCTCTGGAATCGCTTCTGTCTCTCCGGGTCTCTGTAGCCTCTGCGCTCCCACGCTCCGGCCATCCCTTGGGAAGCGCGCTCACACCTCCGGGTTCCTGTCACCTCCCGCCCGCCCCTTCCGCGCCGCTTTGATGCAGCACGCGTCGGGCCTGCGGGAGGGCGCACCAGCCAGCTGCCGCGGCCACATGTGAAGGGGATGGCCCCTGCCGCCCCCCCGCCCCCCCTTGCTTGCCTAGCTGACTTTCCGGCGCACTCGGCCTACCTCGGGGCCCTCCTACTGACATGACAGTCTCCGGGTGCTGCCTGACTTCTTTCTACCTGAAGCCAGCAGTTTTTTCTTTTTCTCTTTCTTTCTTTCCTTCCTTCCTTCCTTCCTTCCTTCCTTCCTTCCTTCCTTCCTTCCTTCCTTCTTTCTTTCTCTCTCTCTCCTTTCTTTCTTTCTTCCTTTCTCTTTCTTTCGCTCTTGCTCTCTCCTTTTCTTTCTTTCTCTTCAGGGTTATTGCTGGGACTCAGTGCCTGCACTACGAATCCACTGCTCCTGGAGGCCATTTTTTCCCTTTTATTGCCCTTGTTGTTTAAGTAGTGGTTTTTCTGAGCCTAGATCTGTGTAGTCTTTCCCAGTCTCTCTGGTCTGTGTCTTGGTTTCTGGGCTGTGTATCTTGTCTAGGAGGTGGAGTGTGGTTTCCATCTATGCAGACCAAGATGTGAGTCTCAGCCTCTCTTCCTCTCTTCTGTTCTCTCTTGCTCCTGAATTATGTCAATAGTCAGGAATGCCCTTTCATGGACTCCAAGCAGAGACGGTGACCCCTAGAAAACAATGGTGCAATAACCTGGGCACCTACACATCTATGTGGCCAGTTGCTGTATTACTCACTCAACCAAGATTTACAACGTATTTTTTTAGTGGGGAATTAATGTTTTACATTCAACAGTAAGTACAATAGTTTGTACATGCAGAACATTCCCCAGTTTCCCATATAACAGGACAACCCCCACTAGGTCCTCTGTCATCCTTCTTTTACAACGTATTTTTAATGTGCCGAATGTGGTTGGGAATTGAAGGTACATTTGGTCTGGGCTCTTCCTGAAGTTTACATTATAGTTGCAGGGTGCTGGGCAGAAAATGAATAAGAAAACAGAAAATAACTCCAGATGGTTGTAAAGCTATGGGAACAGGGACCACTGGAAGTGACAATGACTTGAGAGTGAAGTGTTACTTTGCAGTCTCTTGGTGGTCAGAGATTGCCTCTGTGAGGAGGTGATATTTGAGCACAGCTCAGTGAGCCAAAAGGAACAGCAGGTGCAAAGACTCTGAAGCAGAAACAGGCTTTACTGGTGAGAGACAGAGGGCCAGTGTCCCGTGAGGGACAATTTGGAGCACAGCAGAGATGAGAAGAGATATCCCATAAGCAAGGAATTTGACAGAACTGGAGAGAGTTTGAATTTTCCTGTAAATATATTCAGAAGTCAGTGAGGGTTCTTCATCCAGGGAGTTGTAGTCCCTGATTTATATTTGCTGTGGCTTCTGGCTTGCTTTGGCTGCTAAGGGGAAATCATTTGGGTTGCTGGAGCAGTTTTCTAGTCCAGACATAATGGTGACTGATACTGAGGTAGTGACAATGGAGAGTGAAGACTACCAGAGCACTGGAGAACTGTTTGATGCTGCCAGAAATACCCAAGATCTGTCGAGTGGGAAAGGGTAGGGACAGGGTGGGTAAGATCCAGTGTGAAGAGAACAAATCAACCACAGGTCCTGGGAAAGAATTCTCACTCTCATTAGGGAGATGAAGAGTCAGTTCATAGTCCTTTGGGGCCATTTAGGGGTAGGGAAAAAATGGGTGGTGGGGTCTTTTCTGAGATATTGAATACCGGGGGAAAGGACATGAAAAGATTTGGAGAAAAAGATGACGCATTATTACTTTAGCCAAGTTAGTTCAGAACCCCTTAAATATCCAAGTAGAGGCTAGAAGTGTGCCAAGGGGAGTCGGGCAGTAACGCAGTGGGTTAAGCGCTCAAAGCGCAGGATTGGCTTAAGAATCCCAGTTTGACCCTCAACTCATCATCTGAACTATTTCAGCCTTTAGGTTCATGATTAATCAAAACTTTGTCTTTATATGTTAACTCCTTTTTCAGCCACCAGGTTCCAGATGCTAACATGATGCCAACCAGACTTCTCTGGGTAGACAACCCCACCAATGTGTCCTGGAGCCCCGATTCCCCAGAGCCCCGCCCCACTAGGGAAAGAGAGAGACAGGCTGGGAGTATGGATCAACCTGTCAACACCCATGTTCAGCGTGGAAGCAATTACAGAAGCCAGACTTTCCACCTTCTGCATACCACAATGATCCTGGGTCCATACTCCCAGAAGGTTAAAGAACAGGAAAGTTATCAGGGGAGGGGATGGGGTACAGAGTTCTGGTGGTGGGAACTGTGTGGAGTTGTCTGTGTTTTTTGTTGGTGTTTCCTTTTTACAAATAAAAATTTTAAAAAAGCAAAAAAAAAAAAAAAAAAAGAATCCCAGTTTGAGGGAGTCAGGCGGTAGCACAGCAGGTAAAGTGCTGGTGGCGCAAAGCCCAAGGACTGGCATAAGGATCCTGGTTCAAGCCCCCGGCTCCCCACCTGCATGGGAGTTGCTTCACAAGCGGTGAAGCAGGTCTGCAGGTGTCTGTCTTTCTCTTCCCCTCTCTGTCTTCCCCTCCTCTCTCCATTTCTCTCTGTCCTATCCAACAATAATAATAACTACAACAATAAAACAAGGGTAACAAAAGGGAATAAATAAAATTTAAAAAAAAAGAATCCCGGTTTGAGCCCCCGGCTCCCCACCTGCAGGGGAGTCTCTGTCTTATCCAACAATGACGACATCCATAACAACAACAGTAATAACTACAACAATAAAACAACCAGGGCAACAAAAGGGAATAAATATTTAAAATAAAATAAAATAAAAAAGAAGTGTGCCAAGGATATAGGGACATGAAGTTTGATGGTCAAAACTGGAGGCTAAATATGAGAGCATCATGGGGGAATATATGTATTCCTGGCCCCTGAGATTCTCGAACACTGTTCTCATAGGGGCTCCTTTCAAAAGCAGGTCTTATACACATAAAGAAGCTTCTTCTTCTAGCGTTTGCCCTTCTTCCGTAGCCAGTCAACAGCATCAGGTTGAGCCTGATGTAAAGTTTCGAGACCTCCTTTGAATCTGGAGAGGTGGCAGTCGTTGACTATGTGGGTCATAGTCTGTCTGGAGCTGCAGGGGCAGTTCGGGTCGTCTCTGGCTCCCCAGCGATGGAACATAGCGGCGCACCGGCCATGGCCTGTTCGATAGCGATTGAGGAGGGCCCAATCATAGCGTGCTAGGTCAAAGCCGGGTTGACACTTGCAGGGGTCTGTGATGAGGTGTTTGTTCTTTACCTCAGCTGACTGCCAACTCTGTTTCCAAGAGTCTGGAACAGAGAAGTTCAGTGTAGGCGTAGGGGACCAGATTGGGTGACAAGACGTCAAGTGTTGGACAGGGTGGGTGAAGATATCCGCGTATATTGGCAGGTCCGGTCGAGCGTAGACGTGGGAAATGAACTAAAGAAGCTAAACTCTAGGAAGTGATGATTCTTATCAAGATTTGTTGCAGAAGTTGAGCCAAAATCTGAACTCAATTCTATGGTGAATGAGGGTAGTGCCCTCGTATATGTAATTTATCTGAGATCTGATACAATTTCACTGTTCTTTCACTGGGATAGGAAGTGGGGGGGCCAGTGGGGTGGATGGTGGCACACCTGGTTGAGTGCACATGTTATGATGTGTAATGACCCAGGTTCAAGCCCTCAGTGTTACAGGTGTCTCTCTGTCTCTCTCCTATCTGTCACCCCCTTCCATCTTGATTTCTGGCTGTCTCTACCCAATAAATAAAGATGACAAAAATTTTAAAAAGAAAGAAAGAAATAGAAACTATATGCTGGGGCTGAGTGGTGGCAAACTGGTTGAGCGCATGTATTACAATGCACAAGGGCCCAGGTTCAAGCCCCCAGTCCCCACCTTCAGGGGTAAAGCTTTACGAGTGGTGAAGCAGGGCTGCAGGTGTCTCTGTCTCTCACACTCCCTTCACTCTTGATTTCTGGCTGTCTCTATCTAATAAATAAAGATAATAATAAATAAATAAATAAAATTATTAAAAAAAGAAACTACATGCTTCAAAGGTGGTGAAGCAGGACTGTCTATCTTTCTCTCCCCCTCTCCCTCTTCCCCTCTTCTCTCCATTTCTCTCTGTCCTAACAATGACGACATCAATAACAACAATAATAATAACTACAAAAACAATTTAAAAGACAAGGGCAACAAAGAGGAAAATAAATATTAAAAAATAAAAAGAAAGAAAGAAAGAAACTACAGTGGTCTGGGAAGTGGCACGGTGGATAAGTCATTAACCTCTCAAGCATGAAGTCCCGAGTTCAGACCTAGGCAGCACATGTACCAGTGTCATTTCTGGCTCTTTCTCTCTCACCTATATTTCCCATTAATAAAAGTAAAATCTAAAAAAAAAAAAAAAAAGAAAAGAAATAGAAAATACAGGACTGGGGACTGGGTGGTGGCGCACCTGGTTGAGCACACATGTTACAGTGCCCAAGGACTTGGGTTTGAGCCCCCAGCCCCTATGCACAGGGGGAAAGCTTTGCAAGTGGTGAAGCAGGTCTGTAGGTCTCTCTCTCTCTCTCTTTAATATTTTATTTATGAGAGAGATGCAGAGAGAGAGAGAAACACCAGAGTACTGCCCAGCTCTGGCTTATCAACCCCCACCCTTTCTTTCTCTCCCTCTCTATCTCCCTTTCTGATTTCAATTTCTGACTGTCTCTACCCAATAAATAAATAAAGATACTAAAAAAATAAATAAATAAAAGGGCGGGGGTAGATAGCCTAATGGTTATGCAAAAGACTCTCATGCCTGAGGCTCCAAAGTCCCAGGTTTAATCCCCCGCACCACCATAAGCCAGAGCTGAGCAGTGCTCTGGTGTTTCTCTCTCTCTCTCTGCATCTCTCTTAAAAATAAAATAAACAAAAAATTTTTTTTTTTTAAAGAAAGAAAGAAACTACAGGACTTCCTCCAGTGCCACAATACTTCCTGTGTGGTGCTGGGGCTTAAATCTGGGCAGCACACATGACAAGACATGTGTCCTACCTAATGAGTTCTCTCTCTAGCCCAGGTAGCTTTTCAGTGCTATCAGATTAGAGCACCTAGCGAGAGTGTGTGAAGATAGAAGAGATGGGACTGAGTAAGGAATTCTGAGGTACCCCAGCACTTCAGAGAGCAATTGCAGGGGTAGATAGCATAATGGTTATGCAAAGTGACTCTCATGCCTGAGGCTCCAAAGTCCCCGGTGCTATCCCCTGCACCACTATAAGCCAGAGGTGAGCAGTGCTTTGGTTTTGAGAGAGAGAGAGAGAGAGAGAGAGAGCAGTTTAAGAAGAATTGGCTGAATGGTCTGGGAGGTGGCGCAGTGGATAAAGGTGTTGGTCCTGGGTTCAATCTCTGGCAGCACATGTGCCAGAGTGATGTCTGGTTCTTTCTCTCTCTCCTCCTACCTTTCTCATTAATAAATAAATAGAGGCTGGGTGGTGGTGCAACTGGTTGAGTGTACATGTTACAATACCCAAGGACCCAGGTTCAAGTCCCCGGTCCCCTCCTCCAGGGGGAAAGTTTCACAAGTGGTGAAGCAGTGCTGTAGGTATCTGTCTCTCTTTCTCTCTATCTCAACCTTCCTTCTCCATTTCTGGCTGTTTCTATCCAATAAATAAATAAAGATAATAAAAATAAATTTAAAAAAGAAGAATTGGTTGGTGAGTCTAGAGTATTAGAGAGTTTGCAGAAAAGCCAAATGAATGGAGTTTCCAGAAAACCAAGAGAAGAGGAACCAAGAGAAGAGGGAGTCATTAACTCTAGCTAAGCTGCTGGAAGCTGAAGGAGAAAATGAAGTAACTATCCAGTTTAGCAGCTTAGAAGATAACCTGGAGAAAGAATTACTTCTGTGTGGCCTCAATCTAGTGGGCCAAAGTAAGAACAGGTTTTCAAGTCATACAGACAGTGGCTGTTGACAAGGATTGTCAAGTTTTGCTGTGAATGGAAAACAACACAATGTGTGGAGGTGAGGAGCCTAACAAAGAGATGAGGCTTGCTAGAGCACTGGAGCACAGTTTGATACTGCCAGAAATAGCCAAGATCTGGAGAGTGGGGAGGGTGGAGGTGGGTAGGCTCTAACCTCAAGTCCTAGAAAGAGTTCTGATAGAGAGGGAGAGGGAGAGTCAAACCATGGCCATTTGAGGGTACTGAAAGAATGGGGCAGTTTTTCCCTGGTTGCTTCTATTTGCTGGGAGACTAAATCAAGCTTTGGCTGATGGGGGGAAGTGTGGAATGTTCATTATGGAGAATAATGAACATTCTAGGCTAAGAGAATAGGATTTGCAGACAGGTAGAGGGTCCACTTGAAATACAGGAGCAAAATGTTGAAGATTTATTTAAATTTCATTTAAATTTTATCCTCATTTATCCAGGTCTCTGGCAATGTTTCATATGAGTATGTGCTCCTATAAATTTTGTAAAAATAGGGAGTCTGGCAGTAGCGCAGCGGGTTAAGTACACATGGCACAAAGCTCAAGGACTGGCATAAGGATCCCAGTTCCAGACCCCCCCCCCCTCCAGCGGTGAAGCAGGTCTGCAGGTGTCTGTCTTTCCCTCCTCTCTCCATTTCTCTCTGTCCTATCCAACAACAACAACATCTACAACAACAATAACTACAACAATAAAACAAGGGCAACAAAGGTGAATAAATAAATATTAATTGTTTTATTTTGTAAAAATAAACTATTTTAACTGCAAATGATAAAAGTCACTGTCTCTTTCTACTCTGCCTTCCTTTCTGTCATCCTTTCTTCCTGGTGCTGGAGCAACTGTGGGCATGTTGGGGGTTTCATTATGGTTATGGGGAAGGGAAGCTGAAGAGACAAACTATTTATTATTTCATGGGATATGTATTCTGGGGCACTTCTACACAGAGTTAAGCTAGACTAGCCATCCTAGCATAGAAATAACTTTGGGGAGAGGGAAGGACTGGACGGTAGTGCAGTGGGTTAAGCACACATGGTGCAAAGCTCAAGGATCCCAGTTCGACCCTCCAGCACCCCACCTACAGGGGTCTATCTGTCTTCCCCTATTCTCTGATTTCTCTCTGTCCTACACAACAAGGGCAACAAAAGGGGGAAAATGGCCTCCAGAAGTAGTGGATCTGCAGTGCAGGCACTGAGCCCCAACATTAACCCTGAAGGCAAAAAAAAAAAAAAAAAAAGGAAGGAAGGAAGAAGAGAAAGAAATACCTTCTAGGAATATACCTATCACCTGTGCACTCACCAGTCTGTGTTGTGAATTTGCCAATCCAAAGGACACATGATGTGATAAGAATATATCCACTGACCCTCGTCACTAATAAGCATGGTAAAAGAAAAGCAGGTTTGAAATACATACAGTCAGAAACTAGGCTGAGGAAAGAAAGTGTCATAGAGATATACAAGCAATTATTGCAAATAAACTATTTTTTCTAGACTCTGACATTTGTTCATTTTTTTTCAGTTTTTAAGTTATTGTGATCTCTTGATTTGCTCTGTTGCTTCTTGTACCTAACTTTGTATTATCTTAATTAAATAACATAATAAATATATATGTTTCAGGACCCTAGAACCTGAGACCCATTGGCATGGACTGTGTGTTTTTCTCCAGTCATTCCTGTGCAGACATAACTGTGGTTGAGTGTTGTCAGTGGATGAGGGGATGTGTGTGACTGGCACACCTCTGTCAACATGGACGGTGTGTGTGTGTGTGTTTCTGTGGTTCTGTCCATGTACATGGTGTGAGAACAGGTATCTGGGTCTCCAACCTGTTTGCTGACTCTTTCAACACAACCGCTGAGCTTGCAGGAGGGGAGATCCAGTCCCAAAAAGGGAGGCAGGGGGTGGGGAAGCTGGTCAAGTGTCTGAGCTACCAGCTCTGACATCTCCAGGCCCAGATTCCAGGACTCAGCTCCTCTTCCTTAGTTCTACAGAGAGAAAGCTGGCTTCCTGGAACCCCCTGGGTTCAGGTTGGATAAGTTCCTGGAGGGTGGGTTCTGGAGAGTTGGGGGTTGAGAAGCAGGAGGACCAGGGTCCTGAGTCTAAACAAGAATCAGGATAGAAGGCCTTTGGATAACCTCAAACAAAACAGATAATAGTCCCCGCCCTTTAGGGCCAAACTTTCTAGTGGGAAAACAGTCAGATGAACAGAATGCTTTTTTTTTTTTTTTAATCAGAATGTGGTAGGTATTATAAAGAAAAGTGAACCTGGAAGGGAAGGGAAACTAAGAAGTGGTATTTTAGATGGTATATGGAAAGGAAACATGCTACAAGACACTTGGGGAAATTGAGGGCCTAGCAGAGTGAATCCCCTAGCAGGAAGGTCTTGAGCAGCTGCTTGTTCTGTCAAAAAAACAGAATAGCTGTGGTCCAGGAGGTGGTGCAGTGGATAAGTCACTGGACTCTCAGGCATGAGGTCCCAAGTTCAGTTCCTGACAGTACATATAGCAGAGTGATGTCTGGTTCTTTCTCACTTCCTATTATTCTCATTAATAAATAAAATATTTTTTAAAAAGGACAGCTGTTAGTCGGGCGTTAGCGCAGCAGGTTAAGCGCAGGTGGCGCAAAGCGCAAGGACCGGCATAAGGATCCCGGTTGGAGCCCTCAGCTCCCCACCTGCAGGGGAGTCACTTCACAGGCGGTGAAGCAGGTCTGCAGGTGTCTGTCTTTCTCTCCCTCCTCTCTGTCTTCCCCTCCTCTCTCCATTTCTCTCTATCTTCCCCTCCTCTCTCCATTTCTCTCTATCCTATCTAACAACGACAACATCAAAAACAACAATAATAACTACAACAATAAAACAAGGGCAACAAAAGGGAATAAATAAATAAAGTTAAGAAAAAAAAGATTTAAATAAAAATTTTAAAAAAAAAGAATAGCTAGGGACAGGGCTGGATGGAGGAACAAGTGCAACCACTGAGCCACAAAGGGCAAGGCCAGTTGGTGAAACCTATGTCATCGAAAAGATTTGGTAAGAACGCTCTCCACTCATTGGGCTGAGGAGATAGCATAACAGTTATGCAAACTCGGGAGTCAGGCAGTAGCGCAGTGGTTTAAGTGCAGGTGGTACAATGTTCAATGACCGGCATAAGGATCCCGGTTTGAGCCCCCGCCTCCTCACCTGCAGGGGAGACTCTTCACAGATGGTGAAGCAGGTCTGCAGGTGTCTGTCTTTCTCTCCCCCCTCTGTCTTCTCCCCTCTCTCCATTTCTCTCTGTCCTATCCAACAACAAGGACAGCCGTGACTACAATAATAATAATACAACAATAAAATAATGGCAACAAAAGGGAATAGATAAATAAATAAATATTTTTTTTAAAAAGTTAAACTCACCTTCATGCTTGAGGCTCTGAGTTGCCAGGTTCAGTCCCCTACACCACCATAAACCAGAGCTGAGCAGTGCTCTTAGTAACAATAATAGCTCATCTTTCTGTTTAATTAGTCATTGGAGGAACAGGACAGTAGTCTAGCTGGTAAAGCACATCCATTACCATGAACAGGAAACACTACAGGGAGGATCCTTCAAGAGTGGTAAAACAGGGCTACAGGTGTCTCTCCTCTCTCTCTCTCTCTTTTAAAGAATTTGTTTAGAGAGAGAGAAAGAACCAGACACCACTCTGGCACACGTGCTGCCAGGGATTGAAGTCAGGACCTCATGGTTGAGAATCTAATGCTTTATCCACTGCACCACCTCCCAGACCACTCCTCTCTCCTTTTCTGTCTCCATCACACTTCTCCATTTCTCTGTCTCTATACTTCATTTGTCCCTTTCTGTCTTCCCCTTCCCTCCCTGTCTCTATCAAAAATAAATATATGGGAGTCAGGCGGTAGCGCAGCGGGTTAAGCGCAGGTGGCACAAAGCACAAGGTTGGCATAAGGATCCCGGTTCGAGCCCCCGGCTCCCCACCTGCAGGGGAGTCACTTCACAGGCGGTGAAGCAGGTCTGCAGGTGTCTATCTTTCTCTGCCTCTCTCTGTCTTCCCCTCCTCTCTCCATTTCTCTCTGTCCTATCTAACAATGACAACATCAATAACAATAATAACTACAACAACAATGAAAAATAACAAGGACAACAAAAGAGAAAATAAAAATAAATATATATATATTTTTTTTCCCAGAGGAAGAAATAAAAATATTTTTATTAGTCACTGGAGGACATTTCACATTAGTCTTTTTTTTTTTTTACCTCTGTTTTGTGTTTAGCACTTTAAATTTTATTAAATTTTAGTCTTTCAGAAAGTTTGCAAGTATAATACAAAGAACTGTCATATATATATATATATATATATATATATATATATATATATATGGGTTTTTTTTTTTAGAAATTATAAAGCAAAAATGGCAAATATAAGCAGTGAATTTTGAAAAAGAATATTTCTCCAAAAATTCAACATAGTGGGGTAGGATTCAAGTCCTGGGACATGATGGCAGAGGAGGACTTAGAGGGGGTTAGATTGTTATGTGGAAAACTGAGAAATGTTACACATGTACAAAGTACTGTATTTTTACTGTCAACTGTAAACGATTAATTCCTCCCAATAAAGAAAAAAATAAAACATTTTTTAAAAAATTCAACTTAGGGAGTCGGGCTGTAGCGCAGCGGGTTAAGCGCAGGTGGCGCTAAGCACAAGGACCCGCATAAGGATCCTGGTTCAAGCCCTGGCTCCCCACCTGCAGGGGAGTCGCTTCACAGGTGGTGAAGCAGGTCTGCAGCTGTCTGTCTTTCTCTCCCTCTCTCTGTCTTCCCCTCCCCTCTCCATTTCTCTCTGTCCTATCCAACAACAATGACAACAATAATAACTACAACAATAAAACAACAAGGGCAACAAAAGGGAATAAATAAATAAAAATAAATATTTTTAAAAAATTCAACTTAGAGATAAAATATTTGTTTTGAAATAAAAATGGAGATATCTTTTTTTTTTTTTTTGCCTCCAGGGTTAGCACTGGGGGTTGGTGCCTGCTCCTGGTGGACATTTTTTCCATTGTTGTTGGACAGGTCAGAAAGAAATGGAGAGGAGGGGAACAGAGAGGGGAGAGAAAGATAGACACCTGCAGACCTGAGCCGGGAGTTCAAACTGGTATCCTTGCTCTTTGCACTATGTGCGCTTAAGCCAGTGCGCTACCACCAGGCCCCCCAAAATGGAAAATCCTTATGGTCCAGCAACACCACTCCTGGGTATAGCTTCGAAGGACATGAATAGGTTTACTTGAAGGGACATATGCAACCCTATCAACATCAGAATATTAAATTCATATAATACTATCATTTAATCCCCACCTCATATTCAAGTGGCTCAAGTATATCAGTGTTCTTCACAACTCTTATCCCAATCCAGGAAGATCCCACATTGCATTTAACTGTTTGCCTATTTAGTTTCATTTAACCTGGAAGTATCTTTGTTATTCTCAGTCTTCAGTTATGAAGCTTTCAGTATTTTTTTTTCAGTATTTATTTTGTACACTGTTCTTTGGTTGTTCGGGTTATGCCTTTTTATCAGAAGCATTACCCCCAGAAATAATGTGCCCCTCAGTTTACCACATAAAAAGACACATGGAATTTGTCGTAATATTGAGACATTAACTTTGTGAGGTTAAAATGTTGTTTGTTGGGTTTCTCCACTAGAAAGTCATTTAGAAAAAAAAAAAAAACAGAGCACTGTTCAGCTCTGGCCTATGGTGGTGCATGGGATTGAACCTGGGACTTTGGAGCCTCAGGCATGACAGTCTGTTTGCATAACCATTATGCTATCCTCCACCCAAAAGTTATTCTTCTATGTAGTAAATAATACTCATTTTTATTTTATTCTTAATATTATTTATTTATTTATTTAATTTTTATCATTGGATAGAGACAGAGAGAAGTTGAGAAGGGAGAAGGAGATAGAGAGACAGAGAGACATTGGCAGCACAGCTTCACCACTTGTGAAGCTTTCCCTCTGCAGGTGGGGACTAGGGGCTTGAACTTCCATCCTTGTGCACTATAATGTGTGCATTTAACCTGGTGGGCCACTGCCTGGCCCATTATTATTATTATTATTATCATTATATTTTTATTTATTTATTTATTTTTATCCCCAACTGCAGCGGAGAAGCTTCACAAATGGTGAGGCAGAGCTGCAGATGTCTTTCTCCTTCTGTCTCCCCCTTCCCTCTCAGTTTCTTTTTTTACCTAATAAATACATAAATAATAAAAATTTTAAAAAAATAAATATAAAAAAAACTGGAAAAAGATTGAGTCATAGGATTGACCTAAAGATGGGGGAAATGTTAAACTGGTAATTCTATAAAGGGGAAACTGTAACATTGGAATTCATTGTTGTTTACATCATGTTTATACTTATTTTTAAATATGTTTTACTTGTTTTATTTTTTATTTATTTATTTTTTTAAATTGCCAAGTAGTATATTCCATGGAGTATATATTCTACAACTTCTTTTTTTAATTTCTTTTTTAAAATTTCTTTATTGGGGAATTAATGTTTTACATCTATTATTATCATTATTATTATTATTATTAATTCTTTTTTTAAAAAAAATTTAGTGGTCCGGGAGGTGGCACAATGAATAAAGCATTGGCTTGTCAACCACGAGGTCTGGAGTTTAATCCCGGCAGCACATGTGTCAGAGTGATGTCTGGTTCCTCCACCTGTCTTTTTCATGAATAAATAAATAAATAAATATTTTTAAAAATTTAATCTTTAAAAAATTATTTATTTATTCCTTTCATTGTTGGAAAGGACAGAGAGAAATGGAGAGAGGAGGGGAAGACAGAGAGGGGGAGAGAAAGATAGACACCTGTAGACCTGCTTCACAGGTGGTGAAAAAAAAATGGGAAAAAAATAAAAAGATACACAGAGACAGGGAGAGTGGTCCAGGAGGTGGCACAGTGGATAAAGCATTGGACTATCAAGCATGAGGTCCCAAGTACAATTCCTGGCAGCATATGTACTAGAGTGATGTCTAGTTCTTTCTCTCTAACTTTCTCATTATTTAATAAAATCTTAAAAAAAAAAAAAAAAAGAGGGGGCGGGGGGTGGTGCACCTGTTTGAGCGCACACATTACAATGTGCAAGAATCCAGGTTCAAGTCCCTGGTCTCCACCTGCAGGGGTGTCTCTCTTGTCTCTCTCTTTCTTTTTTCTTTTTTTTTTTTAATTAAATAATTTATTTTTGCCCTTGTTGTTTTATTGTTGTAGTCATTATTGTTGTTGTTATTGATGCCTTTGTTGTTGGACAGGACAGAGAGAAATGGAGAGAGGAGGGGGAGACAGGGAGAAAGAAAGATAGACACCTGTAGACCTGCTTCACCGCTTGTGAAGCGACGCCCCTGCAGGTGGGGAGCCAGGGGCTTGAACCGAGACCCTTATCCTTGTGCTTTGCGCCACCTACGCTTAACCGCTGCACTACCGCCCGACTCCCTCTCTCTCCCTTTCTATCTCCCCCTTCCCACTAGATTTCTGGCTGTCTCTATCCAATAAATAAAGATAATGAAAATTAAAACAACAACAATAACAAACAAGGGCAACAAAAGGGAAAATAAAATAAATTTTTTTTCTTTTTTTTTTATTGTTTTTTTTATTTTATTTTTTTTCTTTTCTTTTTATAAAATAAGTTTTAAAAAAGATTTTAAAATGTTTTTAAAAGAAAGAAATTAGAGGTTAACTATGAAACCTTTGAAAAACAAAAAAACAGAGATGGAGAAAGAACCAGAGCAATACTCAGCTCTGGCTTACTGTAGTGTTGGAATTGAATTTGGGAGCTCAGAGCCTCATTCATAAAGTCTTGCATAAACACTATGTTGTCTACACAGCAAATATACATTTTTAAAACTGGAGTAGTGCTCTGTTCTAACTTTTGGTGGTACTAGGGATTTAACTTAGGATCTCAGAATCCTTGACATGAAAGTCTTTTGCACAACCACCATGCTCTCTCCCCAAGCCCTAATATGCAACATGTGGGAAAATATTTCGAAACTCTCCCACTTACAAGCCCTCATATTTTCACCCACGTGGTCCAGGAGGTGGTGCAATAGCCAGAGTGTTAAACTTCCAAGTATGAGGTCCTGAGTTTGATCCCACAGTATTACATATGTCCGAGAGAAACACTGGTTTCCCTTCTCTTTCTCATAATAAACAAATGCTTTTTAAAAAGTAGAAATTATATACTTTAGTGAATTTAAATTTTAAATTTCTAAGAAAAAAAAAAGACCAAAATTTAAAAGTTCACCCTCTAGTATCCATTAACTATTGTTGTTTTGTCTTTTGTTGGTTATCTGAGTACTGCTCAGTTTTGGCTTGTGGTGGTTTTGGAGATTTACCCTGAGACCTTTGGTGTTTTTCGCATAAGCATTACGCCATCTCAGCAGCCAAGTAGAGTATTTCTTAGAGGGTGGGGTGCCTTTGATGAATGGGGTGAATGGATCATCTGATTAGAGGGAGTCCAATGGAGAGTAGATGAAATTGGAGACAGTGGGTAAGAAAATAACTTGTTTTGCCACAGAGGAGAATAGAGAAATGGAATGGTAGCTGGCTCTGCTTGTTCTAATTGGGGTAAATTTTAGTTTGCTTGTAGGCTGCTGGGAACAGTCCGTAGATGAAAGGGCTACAGCAATGAGGGAAGAAGAAGAGTGCGTGGCAGCGGGCTTAGATCGTAGTTGTAATTACAATTTAGATTACAATTACAATTTAGTTATCAGTGGGAAAGATTTGAAAAATCTTTCTCAGTAAGAAAAGGAAATAAAATTGGGGCGGGGGGAGCTGATGAAGGGATTCACTGACGTGAAAAAAGAAACAAAATAATCCTATAGAACAGGAATTAGCACTGCAAACATTTCAAGAAACATTCATCAGCCATTCTGTAGCTTCCTGAAAATAAGTAAATTTCATTTTACAAAATGCTAAAACTTGTGTTTCTCTCCTAATGAGCTGAATGTGTAAAAATGTCAACATTAAAAGTTGATTTGCAGTGAAAAAAATAATAATCCTACAGGAGAATAGGAATTAAATGTTTCACGAAAATGTAGTATGATTGTCAAATAGCGTTGAGTTTGGTGGAATTAGAATCTATATAAACCTGCAATTTAAGGGTTTTTTTTGGGGGGTGTTGGGGGACGGGGGTGCACGACAGCCTGAGAAGGCATAGGCAGGAATCTGATGCCGGCAAGCGGGAGCTCGCAGACTGATACCACAGGCTGAGTCCCTGAGAGACTCAGAATAAATGAGGGATCTGTTCTAAATGAAGATAGCTCGAGGAAGAAAAAAAAAAAAAAAAAAAAAATTCCTAGTCCAAAGGTTGTAATCTTTGTTGCCAAAAAAGAACAGACGCTGTGAGCAGGATTCGAACCTGCGCGGGGAGACCCCATTGGATTTCGAGTCCAACGCCTTAACCACTCGGCCATCACAGCCGCGTGCGGCCTCGGGCCTGCGCAACTATAGCTGCCTATCCACAGGCCCTCCCCTCGCCCGTCCAGCACTGCAGTCTGGAGATTTCAGTGCGCCAGCGCCGCCCTTTCGCCGCGCTGGCCACGCCTCCCCCGCAGCAGCCAGCAGCTGCAGACGGATGGGTGCGGCGACTTTTCTGTTGTTTCTCTCTGTCGGAATCTTGTATTCTCAACAAAATGAGCTCAGATGCGAATCCAGGAACTCATTGCCTTGTAGGTAAACAAAGGGATATCCACTTCACACTGGTTTCTGAATGCAAAGGGGGGCCCACTCTAAAAGTGCGTGGGGCAGAGAACCAGAAAATTGACTTAGTAAGAAGAATCTTTCGAAGGGCGAGAGACAAAGGAACCAACCGTGTTAAGAGGAGGAAATGCACCCTTCATGGAGCAATAATATACTATCTTATATAACCGCAGGCACCGCTGGGATTCGAACCCAGGATCTCCTGTTTACTAGACAGGCGCTTTAACCAGCTAAGCCACGGCGCCAGCTTGGAAGTCGGTGTGTCTAATCATAGATCAACTGTTAGTAGGCGCCAGTGCGCGCCGTAATTAGATGATCATTTTGACTCTACTATTTCCCTTTTCTTCTAATTCTGAGCAAGAGCAAACTTTCTACCCTTTCCTTTATCCTTATCTTTGGTGGCAAACTGGACCACAAATGGATGCTAACCCTACCCCTGACCACCTAGACTGCTCTGCTAAAGATCCCTCTCCCAGATGGTGACCAAGAAGTCAAATACCCTCCAGTGTTTCAAATTATCACCAGTTTAAGTGGGCTTTCTCTCCCTCAGGTATCCGTGACTGATGCTGGACCTGACCTAAGCCATTTGCCACAAGTTGCTTCTCACAAAACGAGCTATCCTAAGGTTAGGTATGAAGGTAGCGTCTGAATTTGATGGAGATTTAATAGCTTCACCAAGTCTCATCAAATAGAAAGGATGTGCAGGGAAGAAGCATGACACAGAGAGAATTGCCCACTCTCACTAAATCCTTTCCGGAAAGAGGTCACACTTCCTCAGAGTTCTTCCTTAACCCAACCCCCAAACTTTATTCCACAAAGTCATGTTTTTGTTTGTTTTTTGTATTTAAAAAAAAACAACAGACACAATATCAAAAAACACAAATGCCATCGGTAGAGGGTACAGCTGAGAACATCTGGGTCCCACCTGAGGGGCAGCACCAGGGACTCCATGGTCCACCAACCTCCCCTACCCTGGAGCAGCTAGGGGTTTGGACAGCTGGGTCCTGCATGGGCCTCCAACCCTCCTCCACCATCTGAAGGAGGGAGAGAGGGCTGTTCCCCCAATAAATAAGTGTAGCTCCAATCCTCGAAACTGGGACTTGGGCTCAGCTGGGATTTGGAGAGTCGACTTCAGCAGCTTGTCAGCAACCTTGCTCTGAGCTGGACTGGAGAGTTCCACCCTCTGTTCCTTAAGTGGTCAGAGGTACCCCCTAGATCCCAGGCTGGTGACAGAGGTCCAGCCCCCTACAGCGGGAAAAACTGGGGCAGTTTTCAGATTGGTTGGTCCAGCCCATCAGAGTTCTGAGGGTTGGTGGGACAAGGAAACGTCTTCTGCACTCCCAGAGGTGCCCCACAGATGTAGTTTTAGCTGGTGCCGTTTTCTGTGGCAGGTAAGGCTGGACCGGACGAACTCCCACCTTGTTCCTCTTCCTCCATGGCTAAGTCTTGAGAGCTTGAAACCCTAGCGTCAGCTTGGACCTGGGTCTCATCTCCACCTGCACCCTCACCACCAGGACCACCCCCATCCCCTCCACCCTCCTCCATGGGCTCCAGCCCCAGTCCATCCAGTTCTGAGAAAAGTGGGTCACTGGGGTGGCTGGGGTCTTGGCTGCTACTTCCACAGTCCACACAGGCCTTGAAAGAGAAGAGGATGATTGAGTTAGGCAGAATATGTCTTTCTCATATGCTACCCTAGCTCCCTGTCCTCCAGCCCAAGAGTATATCCCAAAGTGTACCCCCCTAGTGTAGACAAATGCACACAGGGCCCAACAAAGTTGGAAAATGCATTTGACCCTGTCTCTGAACTCCACTTTAGGACATTGGCAATGTACACTAACATAGGCTACCAAAGTAAAAGACTCTGGGGTGAGTGGTGGAGAGTTCAGGTCCTGGAGCAGGATGGCAGAAGACCTAGTAGGGGTTGTATTATTATGTGGAGAACTGAAAAATGTTATGCATGTACAAACTATTGTATTTACTGTCGACTGTAAAACATTAATCCCCCAATAAAGGAATAATAATAATAATTTAAAAAGCAGGCTAGACTTGGAAAGTATATGTATAAACTCATGTGATTTAGTACTTCATAACCCAGCAACCAACTTGAATTAACATTCTTTTATAAAATGTATTTGTTTATTAGGTATTTATTTACTTTTCCTCTTGTTGTCTTATCGTTGTTGTGGTTATTATTATTGTTGTTACTGATGTCATTGTTGTTGGATAAGACAGAGAGAAATCAAGAGAGGAAGGGAAGACAGAGAGGGGGAAATAAGGACAGACACCTGCAGACCTGCTCCATCATTTGTGAAGTGGCCCCCCTACAGGTGGGAAGCGGGGCTCGAACCGGGATCCTTATGCTGGTCCTTGCGCTTCGCACCAGGTGCACTTAACCCTCTGTGCTACCACCTGACCCCTTATTTATTTACTAATGAGAGGGACAGGAGGAGAGAAAGAACAAGACATCACTCTGGTACATGTGCTGCCAGGGATTGAACTCAGGACCTCATGTGCTTGAGGGTCCAACATTTTATCTACTGCGCCACCTCCACGAATTAACATCTTTTTGGCTGTTGTTTTTATTAATTTTTATTTATTTTTGGATAGACAGAAAAATGAAGAGGGGAGGAGGAAACAGGGAGAGAGACAGAGAGAAACCTGCAGCCTTGCTTCACCACTTGTGAAGCTTTCCTCCTGAAGGTGGGGACAAGGGGCTTGAACTCAGGTCTTTTGCGCACTGTAATGTGTGTGCTTAACCAGGTGTGCTACCACCTGGCTTTTTTTTTTTTTTTACCCTCAGGATTATCCCTGGAGCTTGGTACGAATCCACTGCTCCCAGCAGCTGTTTTTCCTATTTATTTATGACAGAAATTGAAAGAGGAAGAGGAGATAAAGGGGAAAGAAGGAGAAACACCTGCAGACCTGCTTCACCACTTGTGGGGTGTCCCCCCTGCAGGTGGGGAACGGGGCTTGAACCTGGGTCCTTGTGCTTGGCAATATGTACACTCAGCTGGGTGCTCCACTGCCTGGCCAAATTAATATTCTTCAAAATAATGATTCTGGGCTGGAGAGAGAGTTCACAGGTAGGGTCCCTGCCATACACCAAGCTTGCAGCCCAGGTTTGAACTCCAGTGTCACATGGGAAATGCTACAACTGGGAGGTAATATATATGGCACTAGAGAAAGCTCCAGAGAGGCAGGCAGTGGTACACCGGGTTCAGTGCACGTAGTATGAAGCACAAGGACCTGTATAAGGATCCTGGTTCGAGCCCCCGGCACCCCACCTGCAGGGGGATTGTTTCACAAGCAGTTAAGTCAGTCTGTAGGTGTCTACCTTTCTCTTCTCCTATCTTCTCATCTTCTTTTAATTTCTCTGTCCTGTCCAATAAAAAAAAAATCTTTTTTTAAAGGAAAAAATGGCTTCCAGGCGCAGTGGATTCACAGTACCAGCACCACGCCCCAGAGATAACCCTGAAGGCAAAAACAAAACCCTCCAGTACTGTACCATCTCTTCTCTCTTGTTAGCCACTGAATGAAAAAGTGGCCTAGAACAATGAAACTGCAACTGTGTGAGGCCCTAGCCCACAAAAATAATAAATAATTATAATAATGACAATGCCCAGACACAGAAGCATCCCTTAGCCTCCAACACTTCAATCTGGGCTGAATTTCTCTCTTTCCCCTTCTAGTTCAGATTTCTCTTACCATCACATCAAGGGCCCGTGGAAGCTGGCCCTTTCGAACCCAGGAGTGCACAGCCCCCAGCTCTCTCTGCTGATCCTCTGAGAACCTAGGCTGCTGCTTCTGCATGGCACGGAGCCTCTCCCGATCCTGCTTCAGCACAGAGGCCACATCCCTGCTCAGGGGAGAGTTCAGAAGGCAGAGGCTAGGAGCCAGGTCCGAGCCCACAAGGCTGACATTCTTCCTCTGCCCCAGCGCCCCCCACCTACTACCTCCTGCTCCTCCCCTGAACCAGTGCTCTAGAATCTCCAAGACCAGAAAAACCACCTTCATTCTAGAAGAAACTGATGACAGGGCTCTAAGGAGCAGGGGACATGATGGGAGCCCCAGGGTAGACTCAACCCCCCCCAAAAAAAAAAGAAAACAAAGAAAAGCCCAAGTTAGTAGGGCGGTGAGGATGAGCCACCTTTCCACCTTCTGAAAGGGAGTTGGAGTTGGCCTCTGAAACTCCTCACCTGGAGGGCACCTGGTAGGTCATCATGACGTGCTGGTCAGCATTGGCCATGAGCAGCCAGATGGGATCCTGGAGCACATACTTAATGACCTGGTCCCCGGGCTCAGCCCTAACCTGGGCAGCACCAGTCTCAGCTTCAGAAGAGTCGATGCTGCCAAAGTACTTGCTTGTGTGGCTGCTTTGACTGCTGCCTGTGGGGCGGGAGACCGACCAATGGAGTCAGGCTGGCCAGCACTCTCACCCCAGGAACCTCCCTCAAGGCCACATGGCTACCCACAAGCCTTGGGAAGCCGGGTATGGGCCCAGGCTACTCAGCCAAGGGGCCCCTAACTTCCCAACACCCCAGTCACTGATCTACCCTGGGAGGTGCTGGAAGGAGGACACTCACGTGTGATACTGGCAGAGGTGCTGCCCCCTTCATGGGAGCCTGAACCAGACCCAGAGCCCATGCCAGAGCCCAAGGAGCCCGAGGCAGCAGAGCCGGTGCCAGACCGAGAGTCCTCTTGCAGCAGCAACTCCAACAGGTCACTGGAGCCCGAAAGGGCATCCTGGTTGGAGGACTCAGTTACCTCCACCTGGAGGAAGGACAGTGAGGGATTGAGGGATCAACACCCTAATTTCCCTTCAGTTGCTCCCACTGGTGGAATGCGAAGACCCAACCCAAGTGGTCTCAGCGGGGCCAGGATGAGAGAGGAAAGCTGGCAAAAAGTAGGAGTAGGAATGTGACGCTGGACCCTTCCAAGTGTCAGATTTGCTCTCAGAAGTTATCGGTATGTCAACCCCCGTCAGACAGACAGGACTGTCCCCACTTCACTGATGAGGCAGCCCATTTCAGCCTCATTCAGCTGGGGTCTCCCACCCCATCATACAGTTGGCTAGAGGCTGAGACACTGGGCAGGGAAGGGTAGGAGGAACTCAAAAGTGAGGGAGAAGCAAGGGGGAGGGCAGGGGGGCAGTGTTAAGAGGATGCAGGGGTCGAGTTGGTGCTCACCAGTCTGGCCTCTGGCTCAGCAGCCTCCTCACTGGGAGGTGGGGGCCCAACACTGCTCCCAGGGCCCCCTATAACAGCACTCCCCTCAGCTCGGGGAAGCTCCTCAAGCTGCAGCAGATTCAGCTGGAGTGGGGAGCTGCATCTTGAGTTGAACAGTGGAGAGTCTGGGCGGTTGGGAGGGCTGGGGGGTAAGGGGAGCAGGGATGGAGAAGGAGAATGGGAGGCAGGGGTAGGAGGCCCCTCAGCAGGGACCTGGGGTACATCATAGGGATAGCTGGTTGGGGTAGGGAACAGATAGTTAGGGAGCACCAAGGCTACCATTGGGGTCACTAAGGGGGCAGGGAAAGCTGCAGGGGACACTGATGTGGGGGCAGGGGGAAGAGTCTGGGCTCCTGCTCTGGGGGAGAACACTGGGAGGGGGTATGGCTGGACCACAGCTGGGAAGGGGGTAGTGGTTGGTGGTGGGGGCCAGGGGGCAGAGGGCGGCACAGGTGAGGGGTGATTGACATAGCAGGGGGCTTCAGTCCGGGGGGTCTGGTGGTGGCGTGAGCGCTTAGCTTTGGATCGGCAGTGGTGTCGACGGCCATGGGGTGTGGGGCCGTGGTGACAGCCTGTGGGGAGAGACCAGGGTTATCAAGGGCCTCGGCCGAGAGGTGAGCACCCTGCCACCCCAGCTGGCCTGACACGGTAACCAGGGAGAGGGTAGTTGAAGACCCCTAGAGTTTGGCTTCCTGGCCAACACAGAAATAGAGGGGGCCGGGGGTGGGGTGGGGACAGGAAAGTGTTCAGGGAAGAATCACAAGAGGCAGGGGCAGGGACAGGGGGATTTATTCAGAAAGGAGTAGGGAAAGAAAAGGTTACAAGGAGTCGAGCCAGGGGTGTGCAGAAGACCAAGGCACACAGGCAGATGGGAAGAGCCAAGGTGGGTCCATGGATGAAGGGTCAAGCAGCTCTGGTCCCTCTGCCAAAATCCTGCAGGCACCAACAGCCTGGGCGCTCCTCCTGCCAGTCAGGGCCGTGCTCTGCCTAGCTCACAGTGGAGCGAAGAGGCGCACAGAAAAGCCCAGTCCTGAGTCCTGCGCCAGCCTGCAAGTGGCCTCCCTCGGGCACCTAGAGGGCTGCCACCTGCACTTGAAGCCCCAGTCCCACCCACGGATGGCCCTGCCCTCCTTGCCTGTGTTCAGCCCAGAGTCTATGTAGATTTCCTCTGGCTGCAGCCTGAAAGCCGGGCCTCGTGGGGAGAGGCTAACAAGGGGCCTGGCCCTAGGCAGGGTTCTGGTGGTGGAGGCAACAGCGACATCTCCCTCAAGAACCCCCTCTCCCATGACAGTCTGGTCCTGAAGCAGGCAAGAGGCAGGGTACGAGGAGGTCCAAGGTAGCTATCTTGCTCACCAGGAGCCAAGGGGGCTGTGGAGGAGCCATCCAGTCCACGCAGCCTGCCAAGGTCACGGAAGCGGCTGAGGAAGGCCTGCTCCTCCTTCTGTGTGTGCAGGGACAGCACAGCCTTGGTCAGACCCACCGGTCGGTAGGCATCTGGGGCTGGGTCAGGAGCTACGATGGGGCTGGGGGCTGGGCTGGGGGCTGGGCCTGGAGCCAGGCCAGGGAGATCTTCCATCATGATGATGTCTAAGAAAGTTAAAGTGAGACAAAGGTTATGGAGTCACCTAGGGAGTTCACAAATCCACACCACACTCTCCCATCAGATGACTTAGCCAACCCCTGATCTCAGCCCCACAGACCAACTGCGGCCCTAGTGCATCTCTTAACCACTTCCCTGAGAAGGGATGGCCTTGGACCCTCTTCATGCAAAGGGGTAGGTACTAAGTTGACAGAGGATGGGGGGTTGGGGATGGGGAGAAGAGACTCCAGGGGACACTCTCCTTGGATGACACATTCAAGACTCGCATTAGAAAAGCAGCCCATTCCTTGCCCTCCCCTCACACAATTTCCAAGGTCAGTGCTCCGGGACCCTTCAGAGGGTTCAACAGTCCTTGCCTTCAGACACCCCTCCTCCCATCCCCAACTTTGTAAATTGACAGTAAGAATGCAGGAGGCTGGATGGGGGGATCTGAGAGGGAGGGCTTCTCTCTGTTAGGGATGGAGGTAGAGGGAAAAGGGTAGGTGGGAGGGAGCTCTGGCTGGCCAATCAAGTGGAGCTGAGCACTGTCTACCCCCTTACTCCATGCCCATACCCGACTCCGGGGGCTTCTTGTCTCCCACATGGACGATGGTGGAGCTGAAGCTACACTGACTGGTGACGGACACCACACTCTCTGCCTTATTAGCCAGGGCGAGCGGGCTCAAGGTGCCTCCCACCACTGGCTCCTTCCGAGGGGTGGCCCCCTCCCCAGACAGCACTGCCGACGATGGATCTGTGCGAAGAGATGGCTGTGTGTTACCACCCTTGCCCCCACCAGGAGATTAGGAGAGTGAACCCCAGGGAGGAGGGTGATGGATTGAAGGCAGGGAGGATTCTGGAGATATGAAGGTTGGAAGGGAGACAAGGTAGAACAAGATGGGACAGTAGGATCAGAGCAAGTACTAGGTGTTTACCTTTCTTGGCCTCCACAGGAACTGGACCTGTCCTCTGCTTGTCATCGTCAGAGGCTGAGGAGGTGGTGCAGGAGGAGGAGGAGGCACATTTACGCTTGGTTGTGCTGGGGATGTTGCAGCTCTCCAGGTACCTGGGAATGCACCCATGAATGTGAGGGCAGCCTCTGGGCTGGGGCAGAGCCAGGGCCCAGGCAGAAGGCGCCAGGATGGCCTTACCGAAGAATGCTGTCAAGGCAGTTGATCTGCTGGTAGGAGGAGGTGGGGGTCTCTTTCTTTTCAGATTCCTCTGGAGCCAAGGCTAATGAAACCTGGACTGGAGCAGGGGCAATGTCCAGCTCTGGGGCTGGGGGCTGGCAGGCAAAGGTCTTGGCCTTGAATGTGCCTGTAGCTTGAGAGCAAGGAGAGAAAAGCTCTTCTGGGTTTAGACAGCAACTCGGGTTTCCCAGCTCTCATTCCTTCCTTACTCACACCCTCACCTACTCACCAGGGAGGCGGGGCCGGGCTGGAGGCCTAGTACGGGACTCAATAAAGACCTGCTGCCCCTGGTGCTTCACCAGATGGACATCCTTACAGATTTGCTGGAAGGTCACCTGTGACACAGAGCAGGGCAGTATTGGGGTACCCAGTCAGGGGCTCAGGGTAGAGGAGGTACAAGAAGGTATGGGTGGGTAGGCAATAGGGATCCCCAGCAGGATGGGAGAATGGGAAGCCAGAGGGTGCAGGAGGAGAGGGACACTCACCGGGGCGGGAGGCCCTGGTCCTTCTGTATCTCCCCCATTGCTATCACTGGAGGATCCAGGGCTGAGGAGAGGGGCTGGGGAAGTCACAGTGCCTACTCCACAGAGCCCCGTGGGGCTGGGGCTGTGCACAGGCTAAGATAAAGAAAGGGACATGTTAGCAGCCTACAGCCTAGCCACCACACCCTTCCTCATTTCCTCAGGCCTCTCTCCTCAGTTCTCACCTGTAAGAGCAGGCGGTGTATCTGCTCAGACAGCTCCTGGATATCAGGGTCCAGGGACAGAGCTGGGCTGGGGGCAGGGGGAGTGAACACATCCTCATTCAGGGGTCCCCTGCAGGGTAAGGAAGAGTAAGTCAAGACCTGTCTTCCCCCACTTTGTCGTCCACTCCCAAGCACCAGGTCTAGAGGCACTGGTCACTTACGTGCGTACTTTGTGGCGGCCCAACACAAAGGCTACCTTGCGGCTCCACGGGTGCACAAAGCCGGCCCAGCTGGTGTCCATGGTGACATACTCCCCATTACGAGCACAGAAACGGATAGGTGAGTGGTCAAAAGGTTGACCAGCCAGCTGCAGGACTAATGGGAATGAGAAATGAGGTGGGGGGGAGGGTCTGTGAGAGGAAAAGCTTAGCAAGGGAAAGACCACCCAATAGAGATCCAGGAGACCAATGCACTGACAGATAACCACAAGAATGGCTAGTCAGATGCCCTGGAAATAGCAGGAAGACAGCAAGATGATAACTCACTCTTCTTGTGGATGGCCAGCATGAGAGGGCGGTCCTCAGGATGCAGAAACAGGAGCACTGGGGCCCCCAAGAGGTCCTGGGGGAGATAGCCCAGCAGTGGGGCGGCCCTGAAATGGGAGATGGCATCAGCGTGTCCATGGCCTCAGCTCTGCCCGATGCCTTTTCCTCCAGGTTCTGACCTTACCTTTCATCCACGTCCTGGAAGAGGCAGCTGGGTGTGTGCCGTGTGGTGAAGATCCTCTTATCAGGTGGGATCCGGGGAGCTATGCACAGAAAATGTAGACACTGGATTTCATATAGAATGGCCCAGCCATTCCACCTTACACACTGCCAGGGGCCTAGGCTGGCTAGGAATTTTTCCATAGCTCTGCCCTGAACCTTCTGGTCTGCATTATTTTTGTGCCTCATACCAGCAATGGAACTGAGAACCAAAGCATTCTTCTTTGCCCTCTTCTAACTCAGGGCTCTTATCCACCTCCACCACTAAAGGGGGGAGGGGAGGCTTCAGAAGTGGCTCAAAGGTAGAACCTTCTTTGGAAGGAAGCCCTGGGTCTGATTCCTGGCATTACAATGAGAGATGCAAAGAGAATATCATAGATAGATGGTGCTTTATTGTCTCACTTGATGGACCAAGGGGAAAAAAAGCAACCCAGTGGACTCAAGCATGAGATCCTAAGTTCGGTCCCTAGCATCGCATATGCTAGAATTATGCTCTGGTTCTCTCTCTTCCTTTCTCATAAATAAATATTTTTTAATAGAAGAAAAACAATAAAAGTATTTGAGTGAGCTGGGGAGGTGGCTCAGTGCTAATGTGTGTGCAGAGACCCTGAGTCTAATCTCCAAAATTGCATTAAAAATTAAAAACGGGGCTGGGCAGTAGCGCAGCAGGTTAAGCACACATGGCACAAAGCTCAAGGACTGGTGTAAGCATCCCAATTCAAGCCCCCCAGCTCCCCACCTGCAGGGGGGGTCGCTTCACAAGTGGTGAAGCAGGTCTGCAGGTGTCTATCTTTCTCTCCCCCTCTCTGTCTTCTCCTCTTTCCATTTCTCTCTGTCCTATCCAACAACGACAGCAATAACAACAATAGTAATAACAACGATAAACTACAAGGGCAACAAAAGGGGAAAAATAGCCTCCAAGAGCAGTGGATTCACAGTGCAAGCACCGAGGTTACTGAAAAAAAAAATTAAAAATAAAGACAATTTAGCGGCCCAGGAAGTGGCACAGTGGATAAAGTGTGGAACTAACAAGCATGAGGTCCTGAGTTTGACCCCAGCATAGTATGTGCCAGAGTGCTGCTCTGGTTGTCCTCTCTTCCTCAATAATAATATTAAAGTTAAAATCAAAGGGATTCAGACCTTATCCCTTATCTTATCTTCTCCTGCTTCAAAATCGAGGAGTTAGTCATTCCTCCCAAGCTCATGCTGCCTCACTGCTACCCTAGAGGTGAGCCACCCTTCCCCACAGACCAGCAGGCAGGGCCCTTGGCTTGTTCACCTTCATAACCCGAGTGGACACGTTCTGCGATAAGCAGGCAGCAGGGCTGTGCGGGGGCACCATCTGTGACCCGGATCTTGGTCACATATGGGGTTAAGCGGAATGGCTGGTACCAGGGCCCTGGGTCACGGTCAGGACCTCCTCTAACAAGAGAGAGAAAGGCATTACGGACTACTAGTGGATGGCCACCCACCCTCCACCTCAAAGTCGCAGCAACAGAGTAAAGCAGCAGTGTGTGTGGAAGGTGGGACGGGGCCTGCTTTTCCACCTACCTGATACGGCAGAAAACAGACTTCTCCTGGGTGAAATCCTTGAGGCCTGAACCTGGGACACATCAGGAGGATGGTAAGCATGACCTCCACCCATCCCCAGGCTAAGAAGGTCCCAACAAGGAAACTCAGGTCCCCTGGTCCCTCAGGGCAGGTGTTTCCCTGAGACTGCTCACACACACCCCTCCTACCAAGCACTTTGGGATCTCACCTGCTGCGGCCCCAGCACCCCAGGTGGGCAGACGGGATGGGGCAGTGGAACCATAGAAGACGCCCACATCCTGAGGAGCCAGCAGCTCTGAGAATCGGGCACCTCGGAACACATCCCGCTTGCAGCGCAGTAAGATACCTGCCTGCTCCGAAATGTAGATGATGCGGCCTGTCAGGAAGGAGACAGCCACGGAGAAGGTGTCCTAGGCAGAAAAGTGAGGATGAGAACAGATTCAGGAGCTGTGGGGGTAGAGGCAGGGCAGGAGGGAGGGAGGGAGGGTTGGCCAGGCTGCAACTGACCTGGTTGCGAAGGGTGTACTCAGATGTGATGTGCTCCAGTTCCTCCAAAGTATAGGTAGACATGTCCATTGCACAAGATTCCCCCTCCTCCAGGCTCCACTGCTGGTAGTATTCCTGGTTGGCTGTGGAGTGAGAGGAGTGGGACATTCAGTGAAAAGACTGCCCCTTGCCCAGACCCGACACCCTACCACCATAATAGTTTAGGGATATCCTCCCAGGAGGCGCCACTTACCTTGCACCTGCTTAACACAGGCCAGTGCGTACTGTAGTGTGGCCAGGGTCCCAGAGCGGCCCTTGCCCCGACGTTCTGGTGGCAGTCGAAGCTTGAGCTCCCGCAATGCAGTCATAAGTTCCTTCTGGGTCCTTGCCCGGGCTGACTGTTCACTGCTGCAGGGGCCACAGGGAAGAAAGAAGTTAGAAAGAAAAGCTACTAGCCAGGAGTCGGGCAGTAGTGCAGCTGGTTAAGTGCAGGTGGCGCAAAGCACAAGGACTGGCCTAAGGATCCTGGTTCAAGCCCCAACTCCCCACCTGCAGGGGAGTCACTTGCCCAGGCAGTGAAGCAGGTCTGCAGGTGTCTATCTTTCTTTCCCCCTCTCTGTCTTCCCCTCCTCTCTCCATTTCTCTCTGTCCTATCCAACAATAACAACAACAATAACTACACCAATAAAAGCAACAAAAAGGGCAACAAAAGGGAATAAGTATTTTTTAAAAAAAGAAATACATATTAAAAGAAGAGCTACTAGCCCTAGAGCATGGCCCAGACCCCCAGCACCATCTCCCAGCCTTCATTCCACAAACCTGCAGCCGCTGGTAGATGGGTTGTCCTGCTCTGAGCTGGCACTCAGGAGGCTGTAGGCAATGGAACTGCTGGGTGGGGATGGGCTTTGAGAGTTTGTGCTAGGAGAGAAGAAAGAGGCTCCAAATGAGGGGAAACTGGCCAGCAGTTTCCCCTGTCTCCTCCTACCCCAACACACTCCTAGACCCGCTAACAAGCTTCTATACACACCTCTTGCTGCTCTCAGTTGTCTCCAGCAGGGCCGAGTCCTTGCCATTGCCAGAGGAGGAACTATGTGAGCTCCGCTGAGATGCACCCCTGGACTCTGGCCCATTGGACTCATTGCCGCTGGAGCCATTGCTGTTGGCATCAGTGTCATCAGCCAGACTGGGGTCTGGGCAAGGCCGATGCTGTGGAGGGCCAGGGGGTGGGGTTCCTCCAGGACCAAAGGATTCCCCAGGTCTGGGGTCCCCTCCCCCATCCCCTTCTAGGGAGCTACTCATTTCTGGCCCATGAGGAGCACAGAAGGAGAACAAGGAAGGCGAAGAGGTCACCACGGATGCTCTAGTGGACCAGGAGCCCTGACTGAGCAATTGAGGTGGGAGATCCAAGCTTTGGGAAATTGAGAAGTTCGATCACTGCCAGAACCTGGAGAGGGAGACCAAAAAGAGAAAGCTGGGTTTCACTCAGTCTGCCCTCTCCCTGCCAGCCCTCTCGCTCATGAGACTCAAGCTTCCTAATGGAAGTCAAGTATTACCTTGACTTCCATTTGTTCCATTTTCCATTCTATTTGTTTTCTTTTTCTTTCTTTTAGGGGGTGGGCTTGATGTAGGAAGAGATCTCAAGCTTTACCCACATCTGCCAGCATGATGTGGGGAAGGTGAGCAGTGGATGAAAACTACGACAGGGAGTCGGCGGTAGCGAAGCGCAAGGACCGGCGTAAGGATCCGGGTTTGAGCCCCCGGCTCCCCACCTGCAAGGGAGTCGCTTCACAGGCGGTGAAGCAGGTCTGCAGGTGTCTTTCTTTCTCTCCCCCTCTCTGTCTTCCCCTCCTCTCTCCATTTCTCTGTCCTATCTAAAACGACGACATTAATAACTGCAACAACAATAAAAAAAAAAAAAAAAACTACGACAATGGATCAGAACCTGATCCCTTTCCATCCCTAAATTCCCCATCCAGCCCCCACTCTGCCAAGGACTCCAAAAGCTCAGGGGGTGAATCTGCCACCTCCTATATTTAGGCCTCCAGGCTAATTTTATCCGGGGGCGACGCCACCCCCGCTGCACATGCGCGCTGACCTGCGCGGCCCGGACAACGCGCTTCCGCCGCCACTGCGGTCGCCAGGGAAACCGACGTCAGCAGCTGAGCTCAGCGGTTGCTGGAGGGACCGAGGCGCGCGGGAGGGGCGACCCCTCCCCCCATTTCCCGGCGGAAGCAGGGGAAACAACCCATTCCCACAGCGGAGGGTGCGGCCAGGGGTCACCCACCTCGAATGCATCCCCAATTTCATGACAGCCCAGTGGCCGTATGAAGAGGCGACCCTCGGAGGCCCGGAGGTTGACTCTGCTACCCAGGGCAACACTCAACCGCCACCGCTCTCCAAGCAAAAGCCACCCAGCCTGGGTGGTTCTCGTCTGGATCCCGGTTGTTCTCATCGATTAGACACGGCAGTTTCCTTCTCTGGCCCATGCACCCTGTCCCAACTACCGGGACCAGTCAGCACCTGCCATTGTCAAAGACCCAGGAATCCTCTCTCCTCAGTCCTCTACTTTTCTCGCCACCCTTACACACACCTCACCCCCATCCGAAGCAGACACACTCAGAGGACATAGTTCTTCCCTTCCCTTACTCCCCGTTCAACCACACCCCCAATACTCGAGTGGTTTCTTTCTTTCTTTCTTTTTTTTTTTTTTAAGCGTCTGGAGAAAAGGGAAGGCTGTGACCAATAGCAGGAACTAGAGCCGGGAACGGGATGTTCCAGCCCGAAACGGCTTGGGGCTGACATCACGACCGGCGCGGGGCCAGGGATTGGAATGAGAAATAAGGAGAGCGCGGAAAGCCTGAAGGGGTCTTGGTATCCTGGCAAAACCAGGGACCACGAGACAAAAAAGAACGCAGGGAGTAGGTCGGCTGAGAGTTGGAGGGGGGGATCGAGGTAACTGGCGTTAGTGGCAAAGCTGGACGTAAATTTGGACTCCTGGAGTAGGATAGCGAAGAATGCCTAGGTTCTCAGAGGCAGGAAGGGGTGGACTGCCTCAAGGAAGGCGGATTATTGGTGTGCCATCTGAGCTAAGGGACCGAAAGCGGCACATCAGGCTGGAAGTGGCGGCGTTCTGGCTCTGGGCCAGACACCGGCCCCAGGGTGGCCCCGGGAAATGCCTACCTGACCGCGCGAGTACCCTCCGGCCGCTTGCCCATCGCCGGTGGAGCCAGCAGACGAGTGGAAGCTCCGCGGGGCCAGGAGGCGGGTTGCATAATGCCAGGCACTGCCCCTTACTGGCCTCCTGCCTACGAAGCCGCAGGCCCCGCCCCCGATTGGCTGGGGATCTCGTCTTGGCGCCTGATTGGCTATTGGCTTCCACTGAGGTCAGAGATGTGTCACACACACTGGTGCACGTGGATCTGGGTGCGGGAGCTAGACTGAAGGGCCCCAGATACCACCGCCCAACCAATGGGCGCAGGATAGCTGAATAGTGGGTGTGGGAGGGGGTGGCGGGGAAATAAGCTTTCCCTCCTCAGGGAAATAGCCTGGATTACCATTGGTGCTTATGAGTGCTCCTTTCTGAACTGACCGGCCTTACCAGCCAAATGGGACACATTGGTCTTGAAGGACTGGGGGGAAAAACCTTGGGAGGTGGGTCGAGCTGGATGAGATAACTGATCCTTGAAGGAAGGGGACAGACAGAATCTAGACCAAACGTTTCCTAGGTTTTCCCCATCCTTGTCATCATAATAAAACCATTTTACTCAGTCCCTTCCTATGTCTTCATATTTTTCAAATTCTGTAGACAGGAGACGGGAAGTTGAAAATCCATGTGTGAAGGAGGAAGAGGGATCATTACAAACAATCGGTAGTCAGCCTATAGGCTGTAAAGAGAAATAATGACATGCTCTTGTAGCCAATCACAGAAAAGGTCTCCTGGCAGCCTGGGTGGTGACTACTGCTACTTCTCTGAAGATGCTGCCACCCACAGCTAGGAATGCCTCAAAAGTGGGAGCTGCGGGGGGGGGGGGGGACGGCAGGAAGACAGGTCTACAGAAAAAAGGGGGGTCATTGAGAGAAGAGGCCAACTGGGAACTAGACAAAGGGGGGCTGAAAAGACTTTAGATCTCTACCACTAGGAAAAGAGAAGTCCAGCATTTCATCTTCCCCTTTATCATATCCTCCAGTCCCCAGAACAGATCAGACACAGGATGTTTGATAAACATTTTGTTGTTAATAAGGATAAACAGTGGTCGGGGAGGAGGCGCAGTGGCTAAGGCAATAGACTCTCAAGCATGAGGTCCCGAGTTCCAGCAGCACATGTACCAGAGTGATGGCAGGTTCTTTCTCTCTTCCTATCTTTCTCATGAATAAATAAATAAATAAATTCTTTTTTAAAAAAAGGTTAATCCTTTCTTAAACAAAAAAAATTTTTTTAAAAAGGATAAACGGGAGGGACAGAACAATGAAGAAGAGGCTGGAGAAATTTTAATTCTATATATTCTAACTCATTATTGGGTAGAGACAGAAACTGAGAGGGGAAGAGGAGGTAGAGAGGTAAGAGAGAGACACCTGCAGCCTTTGCCCCTCAGATGGAGACCAGGGCTTGAACCTGGGTCCTTGCACACTGTAATGTGTGCACTTAACCAGGTGCGCCACCACCTGCCCACCCCCCAAAAAATGATTTTTAACATGGGGAATAAAACACTGTGTCCTAAAAAGGGGGGGCTAATGGGGGAGGTGGGGTTTGGGCCAGGAGAGTTGTAGTCTCGCAGATCTCTTCCTTCCTCCATCCAGGACAGGGATGAGTAATTTCCTCTTAATTCTCTGGAAACATGGGCAGCAGGTTAAGAGGCAACCCTCAAGCTGATGCTGACATAATCAGCTGTGCTATACACCCCTCACTGTCACTTGTCCTAAGCTCTGTTGAACAATGGTGCTCTCCAAGGTGGGAAGAGTCCAGTGAGGACTCTGTGGAAAAGCTGGGACACCCAGAAAATCCAAAGGGAAAACAACAAGCAAACAAAAACAGGGGAAACAAAGGAGGCGCCCCGATTCTCATTTGCCTTTCCTTGAAAATGTGCCTCTAGCTCACACTGTGACCCTGTCCCTTGGCTCATTTTGAAAACCTTTCACTGGAAACATCCTTTCTGCCTCCTCCCCAGTTCTCAGTCCGTTCGGTGTGTTCTTCCCTGACACGCCCAGTTTTCGCTCTCCCGACTCCATCTCCACATCGTCTCTTCCACGCAGCCCCCTCCTGCTTTCCTAGGCCCCGGCTGCCCAGCCTCACGGTCCCCACAGTAACCGGCCCTGCTGCCGTCAATGAACGCGAGGGGGCGGGAGCGGCCGTGACGTCAAAGCGGAGGCCGGGGGCGGAGCGAGGCGGCCGGGAATGTGGGGCAGAGAGGCTGCAGAGGCAGCGGTTTGGGAAGCGGCCAGGCCGGGAGGGCGGCGGCCAGCGCACTTGGGAACATCATGTTCTCTTGGCTGGTGGCCCAGTGTAAGCACCCAGTCTGGGCTCCTCCCCCAGCCCAACTGCTACTGTCCCATTCCCAACTCCAGGGATTCCTGGAGAGGTGATTAGGAAGAGGGGGTCCCCCGCCCTACGCCTAGATCTCTACAAAACACTAGGATCCGCCCACCCCTCCGCTGTTCCCACAGCTCCAGGCACTGTCTTTCCTCCTTTCCCAAACTGTACACATCTGCGGGTCCAGTACCAAAGAGACGAGAGGGAGAAGTTGGAGGCCGAGGCTCTGCGAGAGAACTCGCACCTTTGCTCCTTCCCAGAAGCCCGCTTGAAGGCCGAATCTCAACTTACTATGGAGAGAGGCAAGAAGGAGAAGCGACAGGGAAGAGAATGACTCTAGGATAAAGAAGCTGAGCTAAGAGCAAACGACCCAGCTTGGGGCCTGAATCCTGGGAGAAGAAAAAAGAAAAAAAAAAAGGAAGGAGGGTTTGGGACTGGTGCCTGAAGACCAGAAGAACCAAGAGTTACCGAAACTTGTAGGAAAACGAGAATGTGAGAATGAATAGTTCCCAACAAGAACATTCATATAAATCCCTCACCTTGTCACTAGTGATTTGTCTCCCTATAGACATAAAAAAGTCCCAGGGATTATACTAAAAACTTTCCATACATTATTTTATTTTATTAATATTTATTTACTCCCTTTTGTTGCCCTTGTTTTATTGTTGTAGTTATTATTGTTGTTATTGATATCGTCGTTGTTGGATATGACAGAAAGAAATGGAGAGAGGAGGGGAAGACAGAGAGGGGGAGAGAAAGACAGACATCTGCAGACCTGCTTCACCGCCTGTGAAGTGACTCCTCTGCAGGTGGGGAGTCGGGGGCTCCAACCAGGATTCTTATGCCAGTCCTTGCACTTTGCACGACCTGCGCTACCGCCCGACTCCCTGTTTTTAAAAAATATTTTATTTTTATTGCCCTTGTTTTTATCATTGTTGTCGTTATTATTATTGTTGTTGTTATTGATGTCATTGTTGCCGGATAGGACAGAGAGAAATGGAGAGAAGAGGAGAAGACAAAGAAGGGGAGAGAAAGACAGACACCTGCAGACCTGCTTCACCACCTGTGAAGCAACCCCCCTGCAGGTGGGGAGCCGGGGGGCTTGAACCGGGATCCTTATGTCACTCCTCAAGTTTCGTGCCATGTGTGCTTAACCCGCTGCGCTACAGTCCGACCCCACATTATTTTATTTTGTTTAATCCCCAGGGCAATCCCGTGAAATGAGTATTATGCCTATTCCACAAGGTTTAGGCTAGTTGACAAATCAAGCCTGGGTTCAGCTCTGACCCCTGCCTATGGACTGTCATTCTGGCTTCTTGCCTTCAGGGAAGAAGGGCGAGCTGGGTGAGGAAGACAGCTCACCTGGGAGAGTGCCTGTTTTGCCATACACCACCTAGGTCCAAGCCCAGCCCCCACTGCACTGGAGAAGCTTCTTGGAGATGCGCGAGAAAAGAGGTTGAGCCATTACCCAGAATTGGGGGTCCTCAGTGTCTCGAATGTCCTGAGGATTCTAACTGCCTGGAACATAGACCCTAGCCTCTCTCCTCTTCCTTGAGCTGGATAGAGAAACACTCAGGCGGTACTTCACATACCCTTTGAAACAGGATAGCCTTAGTTTTTCACATACTCTTGAGATCACTCTAGCAGCCACCGGCATGTCTTGGGAACCCCACTTCTTTGATCTTCCACCTTACTCCAGCTCATTTTACCACAGGCCTGACTGTACAGACACCACGACACCGGGGTGGTGCTTCCTCACCTCCAGGGACTTAGGGAGACACGTGCATAGATACCTGCACAACCGCAGCACATACTGGCAAGGATTCCAGGTGTGTCTGTCTCTCTCTCTCTCTCTCTCTCTCTCTCTCACACACACACACACACACACACACACACACACACACACGACATTCAGAGTCTTGATATAACTAGCTCAGACTCACATAAGTCATATCACCGTTTCTCAAATAATATCAGCCCTTTGGGATCCTCCCACCTGCTCTCCCTGGGCCCCCCTCCTGTTTCGGAGACCCTCCTTTTCTCACGTGCTTTAGGCACCTACCAAAACAGCAAGCACACACTGGACCATTCCCGACCTGCTCTCAGGGGTTACCGACCCCATCCTCCCTGGAAGCCTTGGTCTCGTATCTCTCAAACTTCTGAGGTATTCGGAGGATCCCCCCTCAAACTGTCGAGTCTCTAGGCGGGGAGGGATCTGATGTCAGTGACTCTCGTCCTACAGCTATATATACAGCCGAGTTTGCAGCCTACACCTTTCAACCATCAGAGTTCCCACCGCCATGCATTCCCACTGTCCATACGTTACCAGACCCGACCCCCGTCCACAGACACACCACCCCCAAAAAAGCCCAGAGCGATAGCCGCGGCGTCCCCCACCCCCGACCCCAAGTACTCACCATTCGGCGCGCTCAGAGTCCAACGTCTCGGCTACTAGGACAAGAACAACTCGGACTCTCTCCCACAGGCCCGCCCACCGTCGGGGAGCCACGCCCCTCCAGCTTATTGGCCTAAGGACGCCGACCCATGCCCGCGCCGCGTGCGGCCGCTCGGCCCCAGCACTGCTACCATTGGCTCTGCAGGTCGCCGTCAAGTTTTCATTGGTCAGTTCTCCAACCGACAGTGACAGATCCACGTGCGGGAGGCACCGCCCTAGTACGTTGATTGGATTGCGGGCAGAGACACACGCCCCCATCCACTCTCAACGTTCTTATTGGCTGTGAGACCACCCGCTGACTTGCCTGCGAGAATGACACACACCATAGTCCAGCCCTCCAAACTTTGCTATTGGCTGAGGTCTCGGAGCAGTTGAAGACACGTGCCGGAGGTCTCACGCGGCCACTTGTTTACCTAGAAGCTGGGGATTTTCCTTGACGACACTCTTACCCAAGACGCCCGCGTCTGCGCAGGCGCAGCGAATGTGACCTATACGCAGGCGCAGATGCGAGAGGGCGAGGCGTTGGTGGCAGAGCGTGTGGTGGAGACCAAGGCGTGTAGTTGGAGTGTGACAAGAACCTCCTCCGCTTTGGGACTCTGGCCCAGGTTCGGGAGCTAGAAAGTGCGAGTATTCGATCAAAGTGGCTTCAGACCTCGCCACGTGATAATGACGGAAAAGATAATCACCATCTGATTATTTTGTGACCCTGGCCTGGAGCTTCCCAATCACCCAGATGTCACCATTCTCTATTACTCATTTTATCACAAGCAAGACCAAGATCTAGAGGAATTACATAATCTGTCCGGATTAACAAAATAAGAACAAGATTTAAACTGAAGTCTCAGGCACTATAAAGAAGGCAGATCCTAGGGCATAAAGGAACCCTCCTTCAGTGAAGGATTCAGTAAAAAAAAAAAGTGGGGGGCGGTGAAGCCCTGAGCTCTGTCTGGATTTCTAGTAAGTCCTCAGAAAATGGTGGACATTATAATGACTATGTGTTTATGTAAGTGTGGCAATCAGCTGAGCTCTTTAGAACTGTTAAGCTGGGCCTCAGTGGTGGCTCATGAGGTTAGGCATACACATCACTATGCACAAAGCTTCAGGTTCAAGTCTTTGGTCCGCACCTGCAAGGAGGAGGCTTCATAAACACTTTTGCAGGTTTCTGTCCCAATCTCCCCTTGCCCTCTCAATTTCTATTTTTTTTTATTTACTCCCTTTTGTTGCCCTTGTTGTTTTTTCAATTTCTATTTTATTTTATTTTATTTATTTTTACCAGAGCACTGCTCAGCTCTGGCTTATGGTGGCATGGGGGATTGAATCTGGCACTTTGCTCTCAAATTCTCTATCCTACCAAAATAAATAAATAAATAAATAATGGGAAACTGGGGAATGTTATGCATGTACAAACTATTGTATTTACTGTTGAATGTAAAACATTAATTCCCCAATGAAGAAATTAAAAACAAATAAATAAATGTAATAGTTACACAAATCAATAGGAAGCCAGATATGACTAGTTCAGATAGCAAATAGAACTGCTATATCAGGGAGTCTGGTGGTAGCACAGTGGGTTAAGCACAGGTGGTGCGAAGCAAGGATCCAGGTTCGAGCCCCCGGCTCCCCCCACCTGCAGGGGAGTCGCTTCACAAGTGGTGAAGCAGGTCTGCAGGTGTCTATCTTTCTCTCCCTCTCTGTCTTCCCCTCCTCTCTCCATTTCTCTCTGTCCTATCCAAGCAAGGATGACAGCAATAACAACGGTGACTACAACAACAATAAAAACAGCAAGGGCAACAAAAAGGAAATAAATATTTTTTAAAAAGTTAAAAAAAAATAGAACTGCTGAATCAGAAGCTCCTATAAGAAATCTGAAAAATAAAATTTTTAGAAAGTCTGGCGGTAGCATGGCGGGTTAAGCACACATGGTGCAAAACACAAAACGCAAGGAACGGTGGAAGGAACCCTGTTCTAGCCCCGGCTCTCCATCTGCAGGGGAGGCGCTTCACAGGTGGTGAAGCAGGTCTGCAGGTGTCTATCTTTCTCTCCCCTTCTCTGTCTTCCCCTCCTCTCTCCATTTCTCTGTCCTATCCAACAACGACAATAATAACTACAACAATAAAAAAAACAAGGGCAACAAAAGGGAATAAATATTTATAAAAAAATTTTATTTTAATGAGTGAGAAACACAAGCAAGAAAGACCAGAGCACTACTCAGCTGTGGTTTATGGTGGGGTTGGGGATTGAATTTGGGAGCCTCAGACATGAAAGTCTTTTGCATAATCATATCACCACATGCCATCTCCCTCAGCCCAGAATATATATATTTTGAGATTTGTAGTTTGTTTGTTTTGGCCTCCAGGGTTATTGCTGGGGCTCCATGCCTGCACCATGAATCCACTGCTCCTGGAGGCTATTTTTTTTTTCCCTTTTGTTGATGTTTTATCATTGTTGTGGTTATTATTATTGTCACTGATGTCATTTTTGGATAGGACAGAAATGGAGAGGAGGGGAAGACAGAGGGGGGAGAGAAAGACACCTGCAGACCTGCTTCACTGCTTGTGAAGTGAACCCTCTGCAGGTGGGGAGCTGGAGGCTCGATCAGGGATCCTTACACCCGTCCTTGTGCTTCACACCATGTGTGCTTATCCTGCTGCACTATTGCCCCACCCCTGAGATTTGTAGTTTTATGAATGAGACTAGATCACTCCAGCATGTGGTACTAGTGATTGAACCCAGCTCCTCTAATATACAAACTCTGTGACTATATATATATATATATATATATATATATTTTTTTTTTTTTTTTTTCCCTCCTGTAGGGTTACAGCTAGAGTTCATTGCCTGCACTACAAATCCACTGCTCCTGTAGGATATTTTCCCATTTGTTGTTGCTGCTGCTGCTACTATTGTATAGGACAGAGAAACTGAGTGGAGACAGAGGCAGGCAGAGATAGACACCTGCAGACCTGTTTCACTGCTTGTGAAGCGACCCCCCGCAGGGGAGGCAGGGGCTTGAACTGGGGTCCTTGAGCTGTCCTTGCGCTTCTTACTATGTGCGCTTAACCCAGTGCACTACCACCCAGTCCCTCTTTCTATTTTAATTGCCACCAGTGTTATTGCTGCCCTAATCCACCACTCCTGGTAGTTTTGGGGTTTTTTTTGCTTCCAGGGTTATCGCTGGGGCTCGGTGCCTGCTCTATGAATCCACTGCTCCCGGAGGTCATTTTTCCCATTTTGTTGCCCTTGTCATTGCTGTTATTGTTGTCATTGCTATTGTTGGATAGGACAGATAAATTGAGAGAGGAGGGGGAGACAGAGAGGGGGAGAGAAAGCGATCCCCCTGCAGGTAGGGAGCTGGGGGCTCAAACTGGTATCCTTGAGCTGGTCCTTGCACTTGGCACCATTTGCACTTAACCCGCTACAGAACTGCTTCATGATGTATGGAGTATCCCTCAGAAGATGAGGTGCAGGGGCTCAAACCTGGGTCCTTGTGCATGGTAATATGTGCCACTACCATACCCCTTGTGCTCTACCTTTTGAGCCATCTCCCTGCTGCTGAAAACGTTTTTAAAAGCATTCCTTGGGGGGGGGGGGGGGTCAGGTAGTAGAGTGCGTAGGCACACATTACTATGAACAAGGACCAGGAGGGGGCAGGCTTCCCCAGAGATGGATGAGTGCTATAGGCTGTCTCTGTCAGAAAAGGGAGAGAGATGGAGAAAGAGGGGATGGCTTCTAGGAAAAGTAAAATCACCCTGCAAGCAGAGCCCCAGTGATGACTGGGTAGCAAAATGACAACAGTATTCTTGGCAGTTCTCGGGGTCAAAGTTAGAACATACTATCTAGCTTTCCTATAGTGCTGAAATCCTCATTCAGCCCTCCAGTACTCAACTAGCTTGCTCCACTTGTTGCTGAAGGACCTGGGGACTGGGACGCTAAGTACTACACATCAGGGGTATCAGAGACTTGGGGATAAAAGAGGGTGTCGGGGCCAGGTGTTGGTGCAGCTGGTTGAGAGCACATGTTACAGTGCTCAAGGACATGGGGATGAGCCCCTGGTCCCTACCTGCAGGGGGAAAGCTTGGTGAGTGGTGAAGCAGGGCTGCAGGTGTCTCTCTCTCTCCCTGTTTCCCCCTTCCTTCTCCATTTCTGTGTCTATCCAATAAATAAAGATTAAAAAAAAAAGATGTCAATGCAGGGTCTAAAGTCACCAGTCAGGGGCCAGAGAAATAGCTCACTTAGGTAGCATGCACAACCCAGATGTGAGCCAGGCCCCCCGAATGCACTGAAAGCAGAATTATAGTCTTTTTCATTCTTTCTCTAAAAAAAAAATAGGGATCAGGAGGTGGCGCACCTGGTTAAGTGCACGTTACAATGTGTAAGGTCCTGGCTTCAAGCCCCTGGTCCCCACCTGCAGGAGGAAAGCATCACAAGTGGTGAAGCAGGGCTACAGGTGTCTCTCTCCCTCTCCATCTCCACCCCCCTTCAATTTCTGGCTGGCTCTATCCAATAAATAAAGATAATTTTTAAATTAAAAAAAAAAATTAGGGAGTCGCTTCACAAGCATGAAGCAGGTCTGCAGGTGTCTGTCTTTCTCTCCCCCTATCTTCCCCTCCTCTCTCCATTTCTCTCTGTCCTATCCAACAACATCAATAACAACAAGGGCAACAAAAAGGGAATAAATATTAAAAAAAAAAATTTTTTTTTAATTAAAGTCACCAGTCAGACCACAGTGCAAGGATAGCAAGCATCAAACTTGGCAGGACCTGAGCCTATTCATTTGGTTGTTTATTAACCTCACTGCTGTGCATGACTAGGAAAAGATGTTTCACACAAGGCCAAGGAGTAAATGACAACGGGAGCATCCTCAAGTTACACCAAGGGTGGATCCAACAACAGGCATATGACTCCAGGCAAGTGAGAAGGGAAAGCTGGTAAGTCTAGTCAAAGGGATCAGCAACACTTCCTACTTTAAATTCCGGGTGCCCTCTCCTGGTCACATAGGGAATGGCATTTTGCCCTGTCCAAGGTCAGGTCCTCCAGCAAAGCTCAGTTCCTTCCCAGTGTTATCTTCTCAATCTTCCAATTACTCCTGCAGATCCAATACCCTTCCCACTGGTTAAGAAAAGATCTTAGAGCAGACACCACCTGTAGTACTCATTACACATTTATTGTACATTTTCACAATCTGGATGCGCCACAGAATTGGGGGCATGGGGTGAGGGAAGAGGGGGCAGGGGACACTGGGATAATATGGGGGGTCTAGAACAACAGCACCCCCACCCCCAGCATCTCTACCTACCCTTTCATACCACAGCTTAATGTCCCTGCTCCCCCTCCACACAGAAACCTAGACTGTGGGAGGGGCAAGAGTTTGGGGATCCCCTTCAGTGGCAGGTTAAGGGACTGCACCCTCAGATCCCTAAAATTGTGCCATTGAAAAAGACATGAGGCCCTTCCTCCATCAGTTTACCTAAGGAAACGGCTCTCTCTGGGCTCCACAGCCCTGGAGAGGGGCAAGAATTCCCATCTTCCAGCAAGTCCCATTGGCAGTGACTTGTACCCCCACCCCGAATTCAGGGGGGCAGTCAGAGGAGCTGGGCAGTAAGGGGGGGAAACAATCCCCCCAAATTGGGGAGGAGGGTTTCAGTCCAAACCCTATCAGGGGTGGGGCCAAAGGAGATTTCAGGCAGGAACTGGGGGGGATTCTCTGCCCTGCCCCATTCCCCCCCCCCAGGCAGTGATGACCTCCCCACATAGTGGTAGCCACCTCTCCCCAGAGAGATCAGTTTGTGGCCAACCCCTGGACTCTCCTGGTGGGAGGAGGAGGAGGCAGATCAGGCAGATGGGAGGGAGGAAATCCCATGGGAATGTCAGTTAAGTGCCCCCCACAAAAACTGGGGACCAGGAATGTGGGGAAAGACTCCAAGTGGCAGAATTATTGGTCCATCGAAACACACCGAACTCCAAGACACTTACACACCAGCTGGAGGGAGGGGGAGGAGGGACAAGAGGTTTGGAAAATGGGGAAAGGGGAAGCAAACTGGACTAGAGGGCTAGGAGAGGGTGATTCTGGGTGTCAGAACAGCCTGACTCCCCAAAACTCCAGGCTCCTCACCACCTGCAGGTAACGTCATGCAAATTAAAGTGTTGATACAGGACCAAAGGGAACTCCTCAGTAAAAAAGAAAAAAAAAGAAACACACACAGGTTGAAAGGAAGAGTGATGAACAAAAAAGGAAACCAAAAGGGATGTCAGTATGCGAATGAATGCTAACTAACAGGCCGGAAGCTCCCAGATCTCGGGATGCTTAGGACCAAGTGGGACCAGCCACAGAGCCTTCAGTGATGCAAAGACGCACCTAAGGAGGCCTGGACAGTGGTTTTTTGTTTTTATCTGGGGGAGGGGAGCAGGGTGAGCGTGGGGAAGGTCTGGGTGGGAAGGAGGATGAGTAAATCCAAGGGAAGGAGAGGAAGTGGGGCTATTGCATAGCAGATGCAAATGAAGGGATTTAGGGCTGGGCAGAAAGTGAGGGAAAGGAAAGGAGGGAGAGAAAGAAGGTGATGGGAACCTCAAGAAGGGGTGTTAAGGACAACCGGAAAAATCTTCTAGTAATAAAACTACAAACAGACCAAATATATATCATATTATATATGTATAAATAACAGCTGGCTATTTACAGGGGGCACACACACGGGGGCACACACACGGGGACACACACACACACACACACACACACACACAGATCCAGGGAGGGGGGACTGGAAGTTATGGCTGAGAGGTGAAGGAGCGGCTGGGGATGGGGGAGAGGCCCTTCTCTGGGCAGGGCAGGCTCCTCGGGGGTTTAAGAGCTGAAGTAAACTGCAGAGAGGAAAAGAGAAGGAAGAAGAGAGGGGAGAAAGAGAGAGAAAGCAGTGTGTCAGGACTGGCCCTGCTCCCATTCTCCCCACTCCCCAGCTGGCTGACATCCCTTACCCTCAGGGTCCCAAGTTCTCCATTTGTAAAGACCGCAGAGCTGGGAGGGTGAGTTCCAAGTCTCTCCAACAGACCCCTAATCTAATGGGCCTCTTGAGACCACAAGCAACGGGGCAGTTGGGTTGCTGGCTGTACCTCCAGTCATGGGCCTTTCCAGCTTCCCAGTCCCAACTGCAGAGTTGCCAAACGGGGCTCTTAGGCTCAAGGGGGTCCTTAGGAGAGCAGTGGTGACCCACCAGCTTTCATGTTTTCCAATTTTTAACAAGTTGCCTAGAGCCAGGCAAAGTGCAGGCTAAAACACCAAGGGGCTGGGGTTCTAGATGAAACCCTTCTGCCATTAGCAGCTATAAAAGCTGCTTCTCTGGCTACTAAAAACTGAGTTAATAACATTCAAATCCCAGAATTCACAGGGGGACGCGCTCCAGAGGAAGGACCCTAGGCGCCCCCACCCTACTCACCGATGATGATGATGAGGATGATGGCGCAAATCACTCCCAAGATGATCATCATCTGGAGGCAGGACAGGAAGGTCAGTGAGACTGACCACCACACTCTCAGCTACCCTCCAGCTCTCCCACCTGCCTCCATCTTTACCTTGAGATTTTTCCACCAGTATTTGCGCTTGAGCTTGGCTGCACTTGTTTCAAACTGGGATGCCCCTGCCTGGAGAGCGTCAGCGCGGTCGTCCAGCTCCGACAGCTTCTGGTCCCGTTCAAGGACCTTGTCCACGTTCACCCTCATGATGTCCACCACCTGGGGAGGGGGTCCAGGAGGCGGGGGGGAGGGTGTGCCAAGGCCCCCCTCAAAGAGGGCAGTCCTCCACCATGGGCCCACATAGGGGATATGCACCCAATGTTACCAGGCTGACATGCCAAGGCACCACAGAACATGCCTAGCACACCTGGGGACATGCAAGGAGTACACATCAGGGGCAGGCCGGCAGTCAGACGCCGCAGATGTCACAGCATCTCCCTCTGTCCAGCCTCCATCATCTCTCTGCCCGTCCTCACCACCGCACACCTGCCCAGGCTCTGAAGGCTGACTAGCAACCATGTCCACTGGCAGGGCTGGGGCACGCTTATCTCTGTCCCCACGCTCATGTGACACGCCATCGCCCGCAACCCAAGATGGGTCTCCACACCAGCCTGCCAAACCCGAGTCCTGCCCACTCACTGCCTCTGACCCGCCCCCGCCCCCCGCCAGACAGACAGACAGACAGACAGCCACACACACACACACTGACCTCATCCACCTGGGCCTGGGTCTGCTGCAGCCTTCGGTTACTGGTGAGGTTTGGAGGGGGTGCGGGGGGGCCTCCCTCCCCAGCCGGAGCGGCAGGGGGGACGGTGGCAGCGGTGGCCGACCTGAGGGGAGGGGGCGCTTAGGACCCAGGGTCCCGGGGCTCCGCCCATCCACCCGTCCGTCCGTCAGTCCCTCTCACCCTCGCCCGGAGGAAGACCACCCGCCACCGGCCGGCCGCGTGACCTTGGGTGCGCCCCATCCTCCTCAGGGGCTCAGTTTCCCCGCCTGTCAATGGAGGACGACCTCCCAGGCTCGGTGTGGGGTCGACCCCGGGCGACTGGCGGCGGCAGTGACAGGGGCGGGGCGGAAGGACGCCGGGGCCGCTCCCTCCGGGCCACCGCCCGCGCGGCCAGCCGGGGACGCGGGGTGGGACGCGGGGCTCTCCCGCCGCCGGCGCGCAGTCACGGACGCCGGCGGCCTGCGCGGGGGGCGCGGGCAGGACCCCCGCGCGCTCATGGGGCTCGTCCCCGAGGGCAGCGACTAGGACAGGAGAGCCCGGGGTGGGCGCGAACAGACGACTCACATGGCGGGGGGGCGGCGGGCAGAGGATTTGGCAGCGGCAGGGACGGCGGTGGCAGCGGCGGCTCGCGCTGGCTCCGACTGGCGCTAGCTGCTCGCGACGGGAAGATGGCGGCCGCACGTCACCCACATCCGGGCACTGCGGGCGGGGGCGGGGCGAGGCGGGCGTCTGGTCGGGTGTCGCGGGGGGCGGGGGGCCGAGGCGGAGCAGGGGTCCCGCCCGGCCGGGCTGCGGGCCGGGCGCTGTGGTGCCCCCGCACCTCCCCCGGCTCCCGCGAGCGCTGAGCCTGATGGCTGCGGCTTCCCCACACCCACTGCCGCTCCGCCCAGGCCACAGCGCTCACGGCCGCCCCCAAGCTGGGGCCACCGGCCCCTTGCGGGGTCCCCCGACCACGCCCGCCCTCCCCCCGCAGTAGACGCGCGAACCTGCCATGCAGCCCGCCGCTTCACCCTGCGCTCGGGCGATCTGCCTGGCGATCTGCCTTCAGCACCTGGGATGGGCTGGAGTGGAGATCAAAAGGGAGAAGAGCCGGTCCCCGCAGCAATGTGGGTGGGCTGGACCCCATCCTCAGGTGGGGAGGAGTGAGGGGCTTGGGCCTCGGCCGTCACCCCAGCAGGTGGGTGTCTCCAGGGCGGAGGGTATGAAAAGGTGGTGAGGCAGGTTCCTCCCCCACTCGCCCAGCTCAAAGAAAACTGCCCCTCTTCACAGATGGACTTCACAGTGGGACCCCAGGAAGGGGGTCGGCCTTTGATGCCTCCTTTTCTTTCTTTCTTTCCCCCTCCACGTCGCGCTCCCCGCCTCCTCTCTCTCAGTCGCCAGGACCCAAGCTACATATGGACACTTCATGCTGATTAGCCTCTGGGGTGCGACCTTGGATAGTTCCTATCCTGTCTCTGGACTCAAAATAGAATAGACACCAAATACATGTTAAATCGCTTGATTTGGAATGTTAGGCTATCCACAACCCTCCCAATTCCTGACGTATCTTCAGGAGGGCCTCTAAACAGACCACCCTGCTCGTGCCTGGCAGACCTGGCACTGTCTTTCTAGTGGAGTGAATCAAGCACACCTCAGAAGTGAAGAAAAAGGTCTCTTGGGGGGTTGGCGGGTGGAGTGCTAGTGGTCTTGAGGCAAAGGTGCTCACTGCATGTCCTCAAGGGGAGAGGTCGTTGGTGTCTTGTCTCCGACACAAACTAGAAACCAGTTTCTTTCCTCCTCCACCCCTGCTTCCCAGCCGCCTCCCCCCAGCCCCCAGCCCCCAGCCCGCCCTCCGCACCTCCCCACCCCCTCTAAGCAGAAGCCTGCGGACTGGTTCTGTCACCCGAGGTGTCTTTTCCCAGCTGTCTGGGGGAGGTGAGTGAGCAGGAAGCAGTAAGTTGGGTGTGGGGATTGAGCGTCTCTAAGATAAGATGCTCTCCGCTGCTCCTCCTCCTCCTCCTCCTCCTGGGAGCAGCCACTGTCTGGTCTCTGCACTGACACAGAATGTTGGAGCTTTGGCCTGTTGGAAGAAGAAAAGAGTTGCACTTCTCTGAGGGTCTCAGATCCAGCGATGGGGTGCTAACTTTTGATATCTAGGCCCAGAGACTACTCTGCTTTCTAGTCAGATATCAAAGATACCAAATCCTAAGCTTTTAACTTCAAAAGATGTGGTGTTTGGGTCTAAGGCAGGGAAAATTTCTCTCTGCCCAACACCCTGCATAGTAGGGGAGAAAGTAGTGGAGGACCAGACAAGATATTAGACACTACTTAGGGGTGACTTCTATATTTGCTGATGACTGAACCCAGGGGCCATGGAGGGACAGAATTTGACATAAGCACAGGGTGCCCAGGCTGTGGGGTGCGGTTTGGAAAACTGGCACATTGCTATTGTTACTGGATCCTGGGGACAGCAGTAGCAAGTAGAAATGAGGGCACATTTGAACTATGGAGGCAGGATGCAGGAGATTTATCTCAGAGAGGACTCTCGCTGAGCAGCCCCACCCCGTTACCCAACCTTTCTCCTGGTGCTCAGAAACTCTCCACATTTACATCAAGGGCAGAGGCAAGAGAAGAGATGCAGAATAAGACACTGGAAATAAATAAGACATTTTTAAAGAATTTATTTATTTATTCATGAGAAAGATAGGAGAGAAAGAACCAGACATCACTCTGGTACATGTGCTGCTGGGGATTGAACTCAGGACCTTATGGTTGAGAATCCAATGCTTTATCCACTGTGCCTCCTCTGTGACCACTAAGTTTACTGCTTCTCCCCATTGGGGAATCAAATCCCGGTCTCCACCACTATACTAAGGAGAAGTGAGCTAAGACATTGTTTTCTGTAACCAAGTAGAATGGAGACAGGGATGTAAATTGAACTAAGGGAAAATAAAGTAATATGTTTACACAACTAAAATCTCAATACTGACATTAACCTGCTTTAGAGGATGGCAACTGAATCTCTGGATCCTTCTTGAAAAGGCTAATTGAAATGATATGGGAGAGGTGGTCTGGAAGATGATGTAGTGGATAAAGCATTGGACTCTCAAGCATGAGGTCCTGAGTTCGATCCCTGGTAGCACATGTACCAGAGTCATGTCTGGTTCTTTCTCTCATTCCTGTCATTCTCATTAGTAAATAAATAATCAAAATAAATAAATAAAAAGGATATGGGAGAGGCCCAAGATAATTTCTAACTAGAGCTGCCAGTGATTCTGATGTAGGCAACATGGAGAAGACCTTTATTAAAGGTTTTATTTTATTGTTTCCTCTTCTAGCAACAACTGATTTAGAAGTTGGGGTGGAAGAGGGCTGGATCACTCCTACACTGACTCATGAACTTGTTCCATCTACATGAGTCAAACCTGACCAAACTAGTAATTGATTTCAGAGACCTTGCGTGTCCCTCAGCATAGCTTGTAAAGAAAAGGCCTTTCATTAGGAGGAGAAGAAGCATGTCCTTGAGAATCCTTCCTGATATGGGGGAGAGGGGCCAGTCCACTAGGATAGCAACCAGTCACTCAGACTTCAGAGTCCTGAAGGTTCTGGGGACTGACTGCCAACCCTTTGGTCTCCTGGAGGAAAGAGAAGCTATGAGGAATCTACTGTGTATTAAATGCTTCACATGGATTTCCACATACACTCCTTTTTTTAAAAAAAATTATTCAAATAATGGAACTACAACCTCCTCACAAAATATTAAAACAGTACTGAGCAGGAGGAGATAGCATAATAGTTATTCAAAAGACTTTAAAAAATTTTTATAGGAGTCCGTCGGTAGTCCAGTGAGTTAAGCGCACGTGGGGAAAAGCGCAAGGACAAATGTAAGGATCCCGGTTGGAGTCCCTAGCCCCCCACCTGCAGGGGAGTCACTTCACAAGAGGTGAAGCAGATCTGCAGGTGTCTATCTTTCTCTCCCCCTCTCTGTCTTCTCCTCCTCTCCCCATTTCTCTTTCCTATCTAACAATGATGACATCAATAACAACAACAATAATAACTACAATAACAGTAAATAACAAGGGCAACCAAAAGGGAAAATAAATAAACATTTAAAAAATTTTTTTTAATTTTTTTATTTATATTCCCTTTTGTTGCCCTTGTTGTTTTCATTGTAGTTGTAGTTATTATTATTGTCGTCACTGTTAGGACAGAGAAATGGAGAGAGGAGGGGAAGACAGGGGAGAGAGAAGGACAGGCACCTGCAGACCTGCTTCACTGCTGTGAAGTGACTCCCCTGCTGGTCCTTGCACTTTGTGCCCCATGTGCTTAATCCACTGCACTACCTGAAAGACTTTCATGCCTGAGGTTTCAGGGCTTCAAGTTTAGTCCCCCACACCACAATAAGCTAGAGCTGAGCACACTTTGGTAAAAGTATAAATAAATAAATAAATATAAAAGAATAAAATATTAGAGGGCAGGGGTAGATAGCATAATGGTTATGTAAAGAGACTTTCATGCCTGAGACTTTGAAATCCCAGGTTCAGTCCCCTGCACCACCATAAACCAGAGCCGATCAGTACTCTAGTAAAAAAAATAATAAAGGGGGGTGCAGTAGCGCAGTGGGTAAAGTGTAAGGACTTGGCCCAGGGATCCAGGTTAGAGCCCCTGGCCTCACACCTGCACGGGTGGGGGGTCGCTTCACAAGCGGTGAAGCAGGTGTCCATCTTTCTCTCCCCTTCTCTGTCTTCCTCTCTTCTCTGAATTTCTCTTTGTCCTATCCAACAACAATGACAGCAACAACAAGAAGAAGAATGACTACAACGATAAACAACAAGGGCAACAAAGGGGAAAAATAACCTCCAGGAGCAGCGGCACTGAGCCCCAACAATAACTCGAGGCAAAAAAGAAAAAGGGGGGGTGGTGTACACACTACAGTGCACAAGGACCCAGGTTCAAGCTTCTGGTCCCCACCTGCAGGGGAAAGAGCTTCACAAATGGTGAAGCAGGGCTACAGGTGTCTCTCTGTCTCGTCCTTTATCTCCCCCACCTACCCCTCTCAATTTCTGTCTCTGTCCAATAATAATAATAATAAAGTAAAATATTATCCATAACAGTCTAGAAGGTGGCACAGTGGTAGAGCTTTAAACTTTTAAGCATAAAGTCTGAGTTCAATACATAGCACTGCATATTCCAAGTGCTGTTCTGAGCTCTCTCATATCACTCTCTATTTATTTCTTTTTTTTTAAGGTTAGATTATTTTTTTATTTTTATTTTATTATTTTTTAGAGAGATGAAGAGAGAGACACACACAGAGAGAGAAACACCAGAGCACTGATCAGCTCTGGCTTATGGTGGTGTGGGGGATTGAACCTGTGACATAGGAGCCTCAGGCATAAGAATCTGTTTGCATAACCATTATGCTGTCTCCCCCACCCTCTATTTCTTTTTAATATTTATTTATTTATTCCCTTTTGTTGCCCTTCTTGTTTTATTGTTGTTGGTTTTTTATATTTATTCCCTTTTGTTGTCCTTGTTTTATTGTTGTAGTTATTATTGATGTCATCATTGTTGGATAGGACAGAGAGAAATAGAAAGAGGGGGAAGACAGAGAGGGGGAGAGAAAGACACCTGCAGACCTGCTTCACTACCTGTGAAGTGACTCCCCTGCAGGTGGGAAGCCGGGGCTCGAACTGGGATCCTTAGGCCGCCCGACTCCCCTATTGTTGTTGTTATTGATACCATCATTGTTGGATAGGACAGAAGTGAAACAGGTCTGCAGGTTTCTATCTTTCTCTTCCCCTCTCTGTCTTTCCCTCCTCTCTCCATTTCTCTCTGTCCTATCCAACAACGATGACAACAACAACAATAACTAAAACAAGGGCAAAAAAGGGAAAATAAATAAATAAGTAAATAAATAAAAAAAGAATGTCAGGGTAGATAACATAATGGTTATGCATAAAGACTCTCATACCTGAGGCTCCAATGTCCCAGGCTCAATCCCACCCTACCCCCACCATAAATCAGAGCTGAGCAGTACTCTGGGGGAAAAAGCAGAGAATCATTCTGGCACATGCTATGCTAGGGATTGGACCCAGGACCTCATGCTTCTATTTCCAAAGCTCTAGCCATAGTGCCATTTCTGACCACAGATTTATTTTGCTTATTTCACTAAATAGTGAGGGAGTTGGGCGGTAGTGCAGAGAGTTAAGTGCAGGTGGCACAAAGCGCAAGGACTGGCTTAAGGATCCCGGTTCGAGCCCCCCGGCTCTCCACCTGCAGTGAAGCAGGTCTGCAGGTGTCTATCTTTCTCTCCCCCTCTCTGTCTTCCCTCCTCTCTCCATTTCTCTCTGTCTTATCTAACAATGACAACAACAACAACGAAAAACAAGGCCGACAAAAAGGGGAAAATAAATATATAAAAAAACTTTTTTTTTAATTGAAGGTAAGGGTGAAGGTGAGGGAGGTGGCATAATGATTATTTAAAAAGGAGAAGAAAAGAAGGAGGAGGGGGAGGAAAAGAAAAAAGTTTTCTCACATGTGTTGCAATGTGCAAGGACCTGGGTTCAAGCCCCTGGTCCCCACCTTCATGGGGAAAGCTTCGTGGTGAAGCAAGGTTGCAGGTGTCAGTGTCTCTCACCTTCTCTTTTGCCCCCTTCCCTCTCGATTTCAGGCTGTCTCTATCCAATAAATAAAGATTAAAAAAAAATTTTTTTTTAAGAAAAAAGCTTTCATCCCTGAGGCTCCAAAGTTCCAAGTTCAGTTCTCTGTTCCATCATAAGACAGAGCTGAGCTGTGTTCTGGTAAAAATAAATAAATTAGGGGAGTCGGGCTGTAGCGCAGCGGGTTAAGCGCGCAGGTGGCGCAAAGCACAAGGACGGGCATAAGGATCCCGGTTCGTACCCCGGCTCCCCACCTGCAGGGGAGTCGCTTCACAGGCGGTGAAGCAGGTCTGCAGGTGTCTATCTTTCTCTCCTCCTCTCTGTCTTCCCCTCCTCTCTCCATTTCTCTCTGTCTTATCCAACAACAACAACAACAATAATAACTACAACAATAAAACAACAAGGGCAACAAAAGGGAATAAATAAATAAAATAAATGTAAAAAAATTTTTTTTAAATAAATAAATAAATTAGTAATCTGGGAGGTAGTGCAGTGGACAAAGTATAGGACTCTCAAGCATGAGGTCCCGAGTTCAGTTCTGAGTAGAACATGTACCGGAGTGATATCTGGTTCTTTCTCTCCTCCTATCTTTCTCATTAATATATAAAATATTTAAAATAGGGTCCAGGTGGTGGTGCACCTGGTTGAGCGCACATGTTACAGTGCGCAAGCACCCAGGTTCGAGCCCCCAGACCCCACCTGTAGAGGGAAAGCTTCACAAGTGGTGAAGCAGTGCTGCAGGTGTCTCTCTCCCTCTCTATTACCCCCTTCCCTCTCAATTTGTTGTACATTTATTTATTTTCCCTTTTGTTGCTCTTGTTGTTTTTCATTGTTATTGTAGTTATTATTGTTGTTGTTGTTGTTGTTTTACCAGAGCACTGTTCAGCTCTGGCTTATGGTGGTGAGGGGGGATGGAGCCTGGGACTTTGGAGCCTCAGGCATGAGAGTCTGTTTGCATAACCATTATGCTATCTACCCTCCTCTATTGTTGTTGTTACTGATGTCTTTGTTGTTAGATAGGACAGAGAGAAATGGAGAGAGGAGGGGAATATAGGAAGACAGGAGGAGAGAAAGATAGACACCTGCAGACCTGCCTCACCACTTGTGAAATGACTCCCCTGCAGGTGGGGAGGCAGGTGCTTGAACCAGGATCTTTATGGCAGTCCTTGGCGCTTTGTGCCATGTGCGCTTAACCTGCTGCACTACCGCCCGACTTCCCCCCCCTTCAATTTCTGACTGTCTCTATCCAACAAATAAATAAAGATTAAAAAATTTAAAATTTATCCCCACCTGCAGGGGAGTCACTTCACAAGCTGTGAAGCAGGTCTGCAGGTGTCTGTCTTTCTCTCCCCCTCTGTCTTCCCCTCCTCTCTCCATTTCTCTCTGTCCTATCCAACAATGGCAACATCAATAACAACAACAATAATAACTACAACAATAAAACAACAAAGGCAACAAAAGGGAGTAAATAAATAAATAAATATTTTTTAAAAATTTAAAATTTAAAATAAACTATATATATAATAAAATATAACATATTATATAATTAAACTCAGAGTGATGTTCTGGTTCTTTCATTGTCATCCATAAACAAAATAAGGCTTAGTGTTAGATATTAAACTAGGTAATAAATAAGAAAATGAAATTTCCAAAGGTACAGAAGAAGGTACACTGAACTTGTGTTCTGATCTGCCTAGGAGTCCTACCTGTTGTGACACAGCACACAAATCGAATTTTAGGATGTAATTAGCATATAGCTGAGGCTGATGAACTTTTAAGCTCCAGCCAGGCAGAAGTCCATGTCTTTTCTTGCATTCTCTTGGAGTCTGCTCCCCTCCCCAGGACCCATCTTGTTAACTATCCTGGGAGACTGAACGTGTGTAGCCAAAGTCTAGTAACTAACTCCTGGACTCATGGGCCCAGCCTAGTCTTATTAGTCCCATTGCCTATTTTGCTGTCCCTAAGTGATACCATTATTCGATACCGCTCGATGTAATAAATCTACAATTTGTCTTAAACCCATACCAACCCTCACCCGAAGTCTTTTATTTTTTAATTACAATACTGCCAGACATGGCTGCTCTCTCTGTGTGTCTTTTAAGATTGTATTTATTCATGAGAAATGATAGGAGAGAGAGAAGGAACCAGACATCACTCTGGTACATGTGGTGCCAGGAATTGAACTCATGACCTCATGCGTGAGAGTCCAAAGCCTTATCCACTGCACCACCATGGTTGCTATCTCAAATAAATCCTCCAAAATGATTGGTGCAGACACAAACATATACACAGATACTTTTAAAATGCAAGTGTGGGGCCAGGTGGTGGCACGCCTGGTTGAAGCGCACACCTGTAGGTGGGGACGGGGGGCTAGAACTTAGGTCCTTGAACATTGTAACATGGGCGTAAAACCAGGTGCACCACCACCCCGCTTGTCTCTTTCCCTCTCTTTCTCCCCTCCCCTCTCAATTTCTCTCTGTCTTTATACAAAATAGGTAAATAAAATAAAGTAAAATAAAATGAAATATTGTTAAATTGAAGAGACCTGAGTTCTAGTCCCAGTTCTCCCAGTTGTATGTTGCCCTGTAGCAAATTGCTCCTTGGATCTTATTTTCCTCCTATCTTAAATAAGAGTTTCTTTTCAAATTATTTTATTTACTTATTTAATTATTTATTTTTAGATAGAGACAGAGAAGGCGGTGAGACAGAGAATGAGAGTGATAGAGCCGTGGTCTGGGAAGTGGCATATTAGATAAGGTATTGGACTCTTAAGCATGAGGTCCTGAGTTCAGTCCTTGGCAACACATTTACCAGAGTGATGTCTGCTTCTTTCTCGCTCTTCTCCTATTTTTAAAAAATATTTATTTATTTATTCCCTTTTGTTGCCCTTGTTGTTTTACTGTTGTAGCTGTTATTGATCATAATAACATCAGTCCTTGTTATTGGATAGGATAGAGAGAAATGGAGAGAGGAGGGGAATACAGAGAGGGGGAGAGATAGAGAGACACCTACAGACCTGCTTCACCGCCTGTGAAGCGAGGCCACTGAAGGTGGGGAGCCGGGGACTCAAACCGGGATCCTTAAGGCGGTCCTTGTGCTTTGCGCCACAGGTGCTTAACCCTCTGCGGACTCCCTCCAACTATCTTTCTAATAAATAAAATATATTTTTTTAAAAAAGCGGGGGGGGGGGGATGGTAGTCGGGCGGTAGTGCAGTGGGTTAAGCACCTGTGGTGCAAAGCACAAGGATCAGCGTAAGAATCCCAGTTCGAGCCCCCGGCTCCCCACCTGCAGGGGAGTCACTTCGCAGGTAGTGAAGCAGGTGTGTTGGTGTCTATCTTTCTCTCCCCCTCTCTGTCTTCCCCTCCTCTTTCCATTTCTCTCTGTCCTATCTAGTAACAATGACATCATCAACAACAACAGTAATAACTACAATACAGCAAGGGCAACAAAAGAGAATAAATAAATATATATTTTTTAAAAGTGACAGAGCCTACAGTACCAAAGTGTCCTTCAATGCAGTGGAGGTCTGGCTTGAACCTGGGTCGTGCACATGGCAAAGCAGTGCATCATTCAAGTGAGCTATTTCACTGGCTTAGAGGGTTCCTTCATTTAACAATGGCAAGTACCAGGCTGGGATCAAGAGTTATAAATGGGAGTCCGGCGGTAGCGCAGTGGGTTAAGCGCACGTGACAGGTCTGCAGGTGTCTTATCTTTCTCTTCCCCTCCTCTCTCCATTTCTCTTTGTCCTATCCAACAACGACGACATCAGTAACAATAGCAATAACAACTACAACAATAAAACAAGGGCAACAAAAGGAAATAATTTTTTTTTTTAATTTTCGGCTTTTTTTTTTTTTTTGCGTGATGGAGGTGGGGGCGTGGGGTGGGCAGGGACTGACTGGGTCTGTGGTCCGGCTCGAATCAGTAAATATTTTTTTAAAAAAGAGTTGTGGGGTCCAGGCGGTAAGGCAGCGGGTTAAGCGCACGTAGCTCAAAGCGCAAGGACCACCATAAGGATCCCGGTTCAAGCCCCCAGCTTCTCACTTATAAGCGGTGAAGCAGGTCTGTAGGCGTCTATCTTTCTCTCCCCCTCTCTGTCTTCCCTTCCCATCTCAATTTCTCTCTATCCTATCCAACAACAATGACAACAATAATAGTAACAACAACACCGATAAACAACAAGGGTAACAAAAGGGAAAAAATGGCCTCCAGGAGCAGTGGATTTGTGGTGCAGGTAGTGAGCCCCAGCGATGACCCTGGAGGCAAAAAAAAAAAAAAAAGTTATAATACACAAGAAAAGAGATAATTGAAACACAGCATGTTTGTCGATTATACTTCAATAAAGTTAGGAGAGAGAGAATCATCATCTCATGATCCTTTCAATTTTTTTAAAATTGATTTTGGATAGAGACAAAGAGAAATTGAGAGGAAAGGAGGAGATAGAGAGGGAGAGAGAGATGCCTGAAGCCGTGCTTCACCACTTCTGAAGCTTGCCCCCTTATATGAAGACCTGGGGTTTGTCTCTGGCTCTTTGTGCCTAGTAACACATGCTCTACCATGTATGCCAGCACCCAGTCCCTGATGACCCTTGATAGATGTAATGATCAAGATAATTGCCAAGAGGCCAGCCAGTGGCACATCTGGTTGAGTATACATGTTACTGTGTGCAGGGACCTGGGTTCAAGCCCCTGGTCCCCATCTGCAGTGGGGAAGATTCACAAGCAAGGAAGCAGTGCTGTAAATATCTTTCTCTTTTCTATATGAACCTTTGTTAATTAATTAATTATTGAATAGAGCCAGAGAGAAACTGAGAATGGAGGGAGAGATAGAAAGGGAAAGTGAGGGGTGGGTAGGTGGGGAGAATACGGGTCCAAGAAGGAGTCAGAGGACCCAGTGGGGGTTGTATTGTTATATGGGCAACTGGGGAATGTTATGCATGTACAAACTAGTGTACTTACTGTTGAATGTAAAAACATTAATTCCCCAATAAAAAAAAAGAGAGAGAAAAAAAGGGAAAGTGAGGGAGTCAGGCAGTAGCACAGCAGGTTAAGCGCAGGTGGCGCAAAGCGCAAGGACTGGCGGAAGGATCCTGGTTCGAGCTACCAGCTCCCCACCTGAAAGGGAGTCCCATCACAGGTGGTGAAGCAGGTCTGCATGTGTCTATCTTTCTCTCCCCCTCTGTCTTCCCCTCCTCTCTATTTCTCTCTGTCCTATCCAACAACAATGACATCAATAACAATAATAACTACAACAATAAAACAAGGGATACAAAAAAGGAAATAAATAAATAAAAATAAATTAAAAAAAAGAAAGGGAAACTGAGGGGGCCAGGAGGTGGCGCACCGGGTTAGGCACACATAGTATGAAGCTCAAGGACCCTTGCAAGGATCCTGAGACTCTGGTTCTCCATCTGCGGGAAGGTCACTTCACAAGTATTGAAGCAGACCTGGAGTTGTCTTTCTTTTTTTTAAAGTAAACCTAAATAACTTTAAAAAAATTTTTTTATATTTATTTTCCCTTTTGTTGCCCTTGTTGTTTTTTATTGTTGTAGTTGTTGTTGTCATTGATGTCGTTGTTGGATAGGACAGAGAAATGGAGAGAAGAGGGGAAGACAGAGAGGGGGAGAAAAAGATAGACATCTGCAGACCTGTTTTACCTCCTGTGAAGTGACTCCCCTGCAAGTGGGGAGCCGAGGACTCGACCGGGATCCTTACGCCAGTCCTTGTGCTTGGCACCACCTGCACTTAACCCACTGCACTACCACCTGACTCCCCTTTTTATTTTTTAGATTTTATTTATGTGGTCTGGGAGGTGGCGCAGTGATAAGGCTTTGGACTATCAAGCAAGAGGTCCTGAGTTCAATCCCCAGCAGCATATGTGCCAGAGTGATGTCTGGTTCTTTCTCCTTCCTCCTATCTTTCTCATTAATAAATAAATAAATAAAATCTTTTAAAAAAATTTTATTTGTTCATGAAAATAGAAGGTGAGAGAGAGAGAAAGAACCAGACATCACTTTGCTACATGTGCTGCCAGGGATTGAACTCAAGACCTCATGCTTGAGAATCCAGTGCTTTATCCTCTGCACCACTTCCTGGACCACCAGGAGTCTATCTTTCTTTCTCCCTCTCAATTTTCCCCTTCTCTCTCAATTTCTCTCTGCCTTAACAAATAAAAATGGGGGGGGGGGAACCTCCAGGAGCAGTGGATTCTTAATGCCAGCACCAAACCCCAGTGATAACCCTAGAGGCAAAAAGGAAAGAAGAAAAAAGAAAGAAAGAGAAATAAAGGAAGGAAGGAAGGAAGGAAGGAAGGAAGGAAGGAAGGAAGAAAGAAAGAAAGAAAGAAAGAAAGAAAGAAAGAAAGAAAGAAAAAAGCGACTGCTCAACAATTTGTTTGGCTTCATATGTTAACTCTCTTTTCAGTCACCAGGTTCCAGATGTCATCAGGATGCCAGCCAGGCTTCCCTGGACTGAAGACCCCACCAATGTGTCCTGGAGCTCTGCTTTCCCAGAGACCCACCCTACTAGGGAAAGAGAGAGGCAGACTGGGAGTATGGACCGACCAGTCAACGCCCATGTTCAGCGGGGAAGCAATTACAGAAGCCAGACCTTCTACCTTCTGCAACCCTCAACGACCCTGGGTCCATGCTCCCAGAGGGATAGAGAATGGGAAAGCTACTGGGGAGGGGGTGGGATATGGAGATTGGGCGGTGGGAATTGTGTGGAGTTGTACCCCTCCTACCCTATGGTTTTGTTAATTTATCCTTTCTTAAATAAAAAATATATTTTAAAAAATACCTTAATAAAATTAAAATTCTGTAAGTAAAACTCAAAAAAAAAAAAAAAAAAGAAAGAGCAAGCAACACCTGCAGCTCTGCTTCACAACTCATGAAGCTTTTCCCCTGCAGGTGGGGACCAGGGGCTTGAACCCATGTCCTTGTAAACTAATGTGTGTGCTTAACCAGGTGTGCCACCACCTGACCTCTATTTATTTATTTTTAATGAGAAAGAGAGGGTGAGAGAACTAGAGTACCACTCTAACATATGCAATGCCAGAGATCAAAATCAGAACCTCATACTTGTAAGTATCATCACCTGGGCCACTACTTTCTGTTTTTATTAATGTGACTATTCTAGCTACCTCATGTAAGTGAAACACAGCTCATCCAGTCCTGGGGTGGGATGACAGCCAGTAGAATTCACCTTCCTCTTATAGGTTGAGCTGTGGAACAAGCTGTTTCTTCCCCTGGTCATTGGCACTGGACTGACTGCTTCTATCGGACTAGCTGGTGGGGCCCTCAGACACTCCCTCTACACTGCTGGACTCCTCGAGAACCGACTTCAACAGTCCATGGACTTCACAGCTGATCTCTCCAAAGACAAATCACCTCCTTGGTGAAGGTGGCCCTCCAGAACAGACATGCTTTAGAACTTCTGTTGGCAGAGCAAGATGGCATATGCTTGGCCATCCAAGAAGAATGCTGTTTTTTCATAAATGAATCAGGACTGGTAGAACAAGATGTTAAAACATTGCACAAACTCAGCCTTGATCTCAAAAACCCTTATCCATCTCTCAGTTCTAATTCTTGGTTTACCTCCCCCATACTTTCTTGGCTCCTGCCCCTTCTAGGTCCTTTTCTGGCTATTGTAACCCTCCTGCTCATTGCCCCCTGCCCTATACAGTTTCTTAAGAAACACCTAAATGACATTGTTAAAGTCACTGTTCAAAAGGTTTCTGTCTGCCCCTACACTGCTATCCCTCTGTCAGAGATGGAACCTTACACAGATATTGATCCATTTAAATCTAGCTGTTAAATAAAAAGAAAGGGGGCGACATAGGGAATTGTGAGGATATGGTAGAGCTTGGCGGGGACCCCCCCATTGAGAAATGAGGGCCTCCAGGGTCAAGCAAGAAATCAGTCAAGCAAGGAAGGACAGGGCCTCCAGGGTCTTCCCCGTCTATCAGCCTCCCTGCCTCACAATAGCCCACTCCCTTATTGTCTACATAATCATTGTTTTGCCTGGAAGTTCCCCTCCCTACTTCCCCACCCATTCCATTCCTTTGATCATATCTGATCTTCTCTCTGCCCTCAGGATCCCACTCTGGCTGCTGGTTATCAAACCTTGCTTTCTCATTCCTTTAACCACTTAAACCTCTTGCTCAACAATTACTGGAAAAATCCTGACCCTTCCCCAGACCCTTTTCCTCCTCACCATATATGGTATACACATGTCACTTCCTCCTGTGATCCCTTCCTCCCTACTATATATGGTATACACATGTCACTTCCTCCAGCGACCCCTTATAAACCCTGCTTTACTGTTCAACAAATGGATTGCCCATAATACAAGTCCCTGGGTCTTCTCTCACCTTGACACTAGAATCGGGCATCGAGAGAGACCTGTATGGCTCCACCCCTGCTGCTCAGCTCCCTTCTTTTTATTTTTTTAATTAATTAATTTTTTTTTTTGCCTCCAGGGTTATTGCTGGGGCTCAGTGCCTGCATTATGAAGTCACTGCTCCTGGAGCCTTTTTTTTTTTTTGGTCCATACTTCCAGAGGGGGGTAAATGTTAGGGGAAAATTACTAGAGGGCTCTGAACTCCAGGACCCAGAGAGAGGAGAGAAAAAGAGGGAGAGAGAAAGGAAGGCATGACTTAGAAAGGAAGAGAAGGCAAAAACATATAAAAAAAAATAGGTAAAGAAGTGCAAGGACCTGCGGTAGGATCCTGGTTCGAGCCCCCGGCTCCCCACCTGCAGGGATGTCACTTCACGGGTGGTGAAGCAGGTCTGCAGGCATCTATCTTTCTCTCCCCCTCTCTGTCTTCCCCTCCTCTCTTAGTTTCTCTCTGTCCTATCCAACTGCAAGCAACATCGACAACAACAATAATAACCACAACAATGCTACAGCAACAAGGGTAACAAAAGGGGGAAAAATGGCCTCCAGGAGCAGTGGATTCATGGTGCAGGCACTGAGCCCCAGCAGTAACCCTGGATGCAAAAAAAAATGGGCAAAGGGGTTTAGTGGTGGTACACCTGGTTGAGCCCCCAACCCCCAACTGCAAGGGGAATACTTTATGAATGGTAAAGCAGTGTTGCAGATCTCTCTCTCTCTCTCTCTTCCTCTCTTTAATACCAGAGCACTGATCAGCTCTGGTTATGGTGGTTTGGGAGACTGAACCTAGGATTTGGTAGCCACAGGCATAACAGTCTGTTTGCATAACCATTATGCTATCTACCCCTGCCCTCTGTCCCTCTCTATCACCCCCTTCCCTCTCAACTTTTGGTTATCTCTATCCAATAAATAAAATAAAGATAATAATAATAATAAGGGGAGTCGGGCAGTAGTGCAGTGGTTAAGCACAGGTGGTGCTAAAAGCTCAAGGATCAGCCTAAGGATCACGGTTCGAGCCCCTGGCTGCCCACCTGCAGGGGAGTCGCTTCACAGACAGTGAAGCAGGACTGCAGGTGTCTATCTTTCTCTCCCCATGTCTGTCTTTCCCCCTTTCCATGTCTCTCTGTCATATACAACAGTGATGACATCAATAACAGCAACAATAATAACTACAACAATAAAACAACAAGGGCAACAAAAGGGAATAAATGAAAAAAAATATTGTGCTTAGGGGGCTTTTAAAAATAAATAATAATAATAATAAGAAGAAGAATAGCTCTTACCAGAGACTCTTTAAAAAAGAAAGAAAGAAAGCGGGCGCAGCTGGTTGAGCACACACGCTACAGGGCACAAGCACCCAGGTCTGAGCCCCCAGTCCCCACCTGCAGGGGAAAGCTTGGCGAGTGGTGAAGCAGCTCTGCAGGTGTCTCTCTCTCCCCATCCTCCTCTCAATTTTTGGCGGTGTGTCTCAAATAAATATAAAAAAAGAAAGAAAAGAAAAAAAATGGGCAAATATGTATAAATATAGTTATAGAAAATATAGTCAACCCACATCTGTGACCTTGGGAGAACTACTGCAGTTTCCAGTGGAGGGAATGGGGATGCTAGACTCTGGTGGTGGGAATGGTGTGGAATTATATCCCTGTTATCAAAATAATTCTATAAATCAATATTAAATCACTAATAAAATATAGTAATAATAGGGATGCCATGACAGTCCACCTGAATAGCGAGCTTGCGTATGGCCCAGTTTCTACCACCCTGAAGGAAGCACTGGTACAGTGGTGTGAATGACTCAGTCTCCATCCGTTCCTGCCCTTCTCTCTCTCTCATTCTCTCTCTTTTTTAATTTTTAAATTATATTTATTTATTGGATAGAGACAGCCAGAAATCAAGAGGGAAGGGAGAGATAAGAGAGGGAGACAGAGAGACGCCTGTAGCCCTGCTTCACCACTCATGAAGTTTTCCTCCAGCACGTGGGGACTGGGCGCTCACACCTGGGTCCTTGTGTGTTGTAACCTGTGCACTCAGCCAGGTGTACCATCTCCCAGCCTCCCCTTTCTCTCTTTATACACACACACACACACCCACACCCACACACACATATAATTTTTTTAAACCTAAGCTCTGCTCAGCTCTGGCTTACAGCACCTGGCACTTCTGGTGCCTCAGGCATTAGATTATTTTTGCATAAGCATTGTGCTATCTCCCCCACCCTAGCTCTGTGCTTTTCTACCTGAAAAGGTTGTCCCAGAGCAGTAAAAGCCCAACGATGGCAAAACAATGATAATTGTGTATTTATAACATAATTAAACTTTTTTTTCTCTATTGGGGGGATTAATGGTTTACGGTTAAAAGTAAAATATATGGTCAACAATTTGTTTGGTTTTGTATGTTAACTCTCTTTTCAGCCACCAGGTTCCAGATGCTAGCATGATGCCGAGCAGACTTCCCTGGACAGACAACCCCACCAATGTGTCCTGGAGCTCCGCTTCCCCAGAACCCTGCTCCACTAGGGAAAGAGAGAGGCAGGCTGGGAGTATGGATTGACTTGTCAACGCCCATGTTCAGTGGAAGCAGTTACAGGAGCCAGACCTTCCACCTTCTGCACCCCACAATGACCTTGGGTCCATACTCCCAGAGGGTTAAAGAATAGGAAAGCTTTGAGTCGGGCAGCAGCGCAGCAGGTTAAGCACACATGGCGCAAAGCGTGTGGACTGGTGAAAGGATCCCGGTTCCAGCCCTGGGATCCCCACCTGCAGGAGAGTCCCTTCACAGGCGGTGAAGCAGATCTCTTTCTCTCCCCCTCCTCTCTCCATTTCTCTCTGTCCTATCTAACAACTAACAACAACGACATCAATAACAACAACAATAACTACAACAACAATGAAAAACAACAAGGGCAACAAAAGGGAAAACAAATATTAAAAAAAAATAGGAAAGCTAGCTATCAGGGGAGCGGATGGGATACGAAGTTCTGGTAGTGGGAATTGTACCCCTCTTATCCTATGGTTTTCTCAATGTTTCCTTTTTAAAAAATTTTTTTAAATTTATTTTTATTTTCCCTTTTGTTGCCACTTGTGAAGTGACTCCCCTGCAGGTGGGGAACCGGGATCCTTAAGCCGGTCCTTGCACTTTGTGCCACATACACTTAAGCCACTTCACTACCACCCGACTTCCCTGAATGTTTCCTTTTTATAAATAAAATTTTAAAAAAGTGAAAAGGTAAAATACAGTAGTTGGTACATGTGTAAGATTTTTCAGTTTTCTACATAACCTTTTTTTTTTAAAGATTTTATTTATTTATTTATGAGAAAGAGAAAGGGGAGAGAGAGAAAGAACCAGACATCACTCTGGTACATGTGCTGCCAGGGATTGAACTCAGGACCTCATGCTTGAGAGTCTAGTGCCTTAGCCACTGTGCCACCTCCTGGATCACTCTACATAACACTTTTTAAAAAATGTATTTTATTTATTTATGAGAAAGACAGGAGGAGAGAGAAAGAACCAGACATCACTCTGATACATGTGCTGCTGGGGACCGAACTCAGGACTTTATGCTTGACAGTCCAATGCTTTACCCATTGCACCACCTCCCAGACCACTCTACATAACACTTCTTCTTCTAGTGTTTGCCCTTCTTCAGTAGCCAGTCAACAGCATCAGGTTGAGCCTGATGTAAAGTTTCGAGACCTCCTTTGAATCTGGAGAGGTGGCAGTCGTTGATTATGTGGGTCATAGTCTGTCTGGAGCCGCAGGGGCAGTTCGGGTCGTCTCGTCTCTGGCTCCCCAGCGATGGAACATAGCGGCGCACCGGCCATGGCCTGTTCGATAGCGATTGAGGAGAGCCCGATCATAACGTGCTAGGTCAAAGCCGGGTTGACGCTTGCAAGGGTCTGTGATGAGGTGTTTGTTCTTGACCTCAGCTGACTGCCAGCTCTGTTTCCAAGAGACTGGAACAGAGAAGTTCAGTGTAGGCGTAGGGGACCAGATTGGGTGACGAGACGTCAAGCGTTGGACAGGGTGGGCGAAGATATCCGCGTATATTGGCAGGTCCGGTCGAGCGTAGACGTGGGAAATGAACTTAGATGATGCCGCATCCCCACGAATATCTGGCGGGGCGATGTTGCTAAGAACTGGCAGCCATGGAACCGGGGTGGAACGGATGGTTCCAGAAATGATCCTCATGGAGGATAATTATCCTCATGGAGGCATCAAAGTTCGACATCCTCGAGGAAACACTCACGAAAGACATGTCTCTGATATCTGATTACTGTAAAAAATGGCGACTAATCCCTAGCACTGCAAAAACGGTATCATCTGTTTTCCATCTACACCATGCCTCGGCCTCGCGTGAGCTTAATGCGCAGCTTGGCGATACGAGAATCCGGCATGAAGCCCAGCCAGTCTATATTGGCGTTACTCTCGATCGCACCCTGTCATTTCACGAACATCTCATAAAAACTGCAGCAAAGGTGGGCGCGAGGAATCACATCATTGCAAGACTGGCCAGCTCCTCATGGGGCGCGAGCGCTTCCACACTACATAACACTCTTATCCCCCAATAATTTAATTTTTTATAATAGCTGTGTTTAGCAACTACCCCATGTTTCTGAAATCAGAGGCCAGCTTTCACAATTTGAGAGTGACTTAGACAGTGTGCAGTAATTAGAACTTTGAACTTGAAAGTATGAGGTCCCAATTTGATCCCCAACATGATATGTGCCTGGGTCAAGGCTCTGGTTCTCTCTTTCACATATTTGATATATATGTATTTGTTTCCTCTTCTAGGGTTATTGCTGGTGCTCGGTGCCTGTACTACTTACGAATCCACTGCTCCTGGAGGCTACCTCCCCCCCCCATTTTGTTGTTACTGGATAAGAGAAATTGAGAGGGGATGACAGAGGAAGAGAAAGACTCCTGCAGACCTGCTTCACTGCTTCAAGTGACACCCCCCTTCCCCCCCCCCCCAGTGGGGAGCTGAGGGATGGAACTGGGACACTTAGGGTGGGTCCTTATGCTTTCAAACCATGTGCGCTGAACCTGGTGTACTACCTTTGGGCCCCAAGTATTTTTTAGAGATTTTATTCATTCATGAGAAAGAACTGCTGCAGGGGATTGAACTCAGGATCTCATGCTTGAGAGTCCAATGCTTTATCCACTGCGCCACCTCCAGGACCATTAAAAATTTTTTTTTTTTTTTTTTTTTTTTGCTTTCAAATTCAGGAATCTGTATCAAGTCTGAAAGTGTGAACTTCAGTCAGTGAGTATAGTGATTTTTGTGGAGTGTCATTACTTTTTTTTTTTTTTTGCCTCCAGGGTTATTGCCGGGACTCAGTGCCCACACTAAGAAGCCACTGCTCCTGGAGGCCATTTTTTCCCCTTGTTGTTTATTGTTGTTTTTGTTATTATTGTTGTTATTGCTGTCATTGTTGTTGGATAGGAGAGAAATTGGGAGAGGAAGGGAAGACAGAGAGGGGTAGAGAAAGAAACACCTGCAGACCTGCTTCACCGCCTGTGAAGTGACCCCCTTGCAGGTGGGGAGCCGGGGGTTGAACCAGGATCTTTAAACCAGTCATTGGGCTTTGAGCTACCACCGGTCCCCTAAATATTTTTTAAAAGAACAAATTGGGGGGCAGGGGTAGAGAGCATAATGGCTATACAAGTAGACTCTCATGCCTGAGGCTCCAAAGTCCCTGGTTCAATTCCCTGCACCACCATAAGCCAGAGCTGAGCAGTACTCTGGTAAAAAAAAAAAAAAAAAAAAGTGGTCCGGGAGGTGGCACAATGAATAAAGCATTGGCTTCTCAAGCATGAAGTCCTGAGTTCAATCCCCTACAGCCCATGTACCAGAGTGATGTCTGGCTCTTTCTCTCTCCCCATTTCTCACTAATAATAAAATCTTAAAAATAAAACTTGGGGCTGGGGCGGAGGAGATAGCATAATGGTTATGCAAAGAGACTCATGCCCGAGGTCCCAAGTACATTTGCTTTCCATTCTATTAAGCCAGAGCGCTGAGCAGCTCCGGAAGGGAACAAAAAAAAAAGAAGGAATGAAACAATGCAACAAATTAGGGGACTAGAAAGTGGTAAAGTGACTTTTAAGCATGAGATCCAGAATTTAACCTCTAACATCTACAAGCCAGAGAAACGTTCCGGCCCTCCCGCAAACAAAATAAAAAGATATTTAAATAAATTACAGATTTTATAAACTTGGGAAAAAAACGAGAAACTGTAAGAACTGTTAGTATATAACCTTAAAGTGTGATCGTCAATAAGAATCAGATAGGAGCAATCAGGGTGTTGCAAGCCCTGACTACACAGAGTCGTTAATCACGAATCATGTGTACTCCAATCATCATGTTCGTATCTGCCCTCCAGAGGAGGAACAGGTAAGGATTAACCTTACTGACGATAATCGAAAACACTGAGAATTTCCATACTCACTGGAAAAGATTCCACTTACAGTTACGGTGACTATATGCTGCGTTAAACAAAACAAAATTAGCTACTTAAGTTATCTATTTCTGCATTTGCATTTATTTGAAGCATTTCAAAAGTATATTTCCTACATCTGGGGCGAAAAGATAAACTAACTGCTCCCATAATGCATCACTCACAGCTTGGAAAGCCTCCGACCTACGCCTTATTTACATATCCCCACCCACTCACTTCCGTCAGTCACTACCGTAGTAACCAATATAGAAGCCCAAAAAAAGGTTTTGCTCAGCTGTTCCAGGGCATTGATGGCATCAGTTAGGACCTAGGTTCTATTACTGCAGGGATCTAGTGTGATGGGAAGGAGCTCTGGGCTCTCCTTTCTCATAGAGATCTCAGTACATACACTGCTGTAGATTATTTTTTTAAAGATTTTTTTTTTTTTTAATTTTTTAACCAGAGCACTATTCAGCTCTGGCTTATGGTGGTGTGGGGGACTGAACCTGGAACTTTGGAGTCTCAGGCATGAAAGTCTGTTTGCATAACCATTATGCTATCTACCCTCCACTTTTTAAAGATTTTATTTATTTATTAGTGAGAAAGGAGGAGAGAGAAAGAACCAGACATCACTCGGGTACATGTGCTACCAGGGATTGAACTCAGGACCGCATGCTTAAGATTCCAATGCTTTATCCACTATGCCATCTCCTGGACCATACACTGTTGAAGTTAGGGCCTCATGATTGAAAATCCAGCACTTTATTCACTGTGCCACTTCCCAAACTACAATTCTTTTCTTTTTTAAAAAAAGTAATTCCTATAGGACTGGGCACTAGCATAATTGCTATTAAAAAATCTCTCAGGTGGTCCAGGAGGTGGCGCAGTGATAAAGCTTGGGACTCTCAAGCATGAGGTTCTGAGTTCGATCTCGGCAGCACATGTGCCAAAGTGATGTCTGGTTTTTTCTCTTTCCTATCTTTCTCATTAATAAACAAATAAAATATTAAAAAAAAAAATCTCTCAGGTGGTCCGGGAGGTGGCACAGTGGATACAGCATTGGATTCTCAACTATGAGGGCCCGAGTTTGGTTTTTCTCTCTCTTTCTCATAAATAAATCTTTTTTTTTAGGGTTTTACTTTTTTATAATATTTATTTATTCCCTTTTGTTGCCCTTGTTGTTTTACTGTTGTAGTTATTATTGCTGTTGTCGTTGTTGGATAGAACAGGGAGAAATGGGGGGAGATGGGGAAGACAGAGGGGGAGAGAAAGATAGACACCTGCAGACCTGCTTCACCACTTGTGAAGGGACTCCCCTGCAGGTGGGGAGCCGGGGGCTCGAACCGGGATCCTTGCACCAGTTTTCTTTTTTTTTTTCTTTTTCATTTTGGCCTTCAGGGTTATCACTGGGGCTCCATGTCTGCCCTATGAATCCAGTGCTCCTGTAGCCATTTTCTTTATTTTTTTTTAATAGGACAGAGAGAATTTGAGAAGGGAGAGAAAGATAGGAAGAGAGAAGACAGACACCTGCAGACCTGCTTCACCGTTTATGAAGCAACTCAGAGCTGGAACCAGGATGCTTGCACAGGTCCTTGTGCTCTGTAATATGTGCGCTTAGTCAGGTGCACCACCGCTCAGCCCTCTATTATCTTTATTTATTTATTATTGGACAGAGACAGAGAGAAATTGAGAGGGGAGAAGGAGATAGAGAGACAGGGCAGAGGGTAAACAGCATAATGGTTATGGAAACAGACTCTCATGCCTGAGGCTCCAAAGTCTCAGGTTCAATCCTCCACACCACCATAAACCAGAGCTGAACAGTGCTTTAGTTAAATTAAAAAAGAGATAGACAGAGAGACACATTCAGCCCTGCTTCACTACTCATGAAACTTTCCCCTGCAGGTGGGGACCAGGGGCTTGAACTCAAGTCTTTGCACACTGTAATGTGTGTGCTTAACCAAGTATGCCATCATCACCTGGCCCCAACTAATAAATTCTTGTAAAAAAGTCTTTCAGGGGGGTCGGGCGGTGGTGCAGTGGGTTAAGCGCATGTGGCGCAAAGCGCAGGGACCAGCGTAAGGATCCCGGTTCGAGCCCCCGGCTCCCCACCTGCAGGGGAGTCGCTTCACAGGCGGTGAAGCAGGTCTGCAGGTGTCTGTCTTTCTCTCCCCCTCTCTGTCTTCCCCTCCTCTCTCCATTTCTCTCTGTCCTATCCAACAACGAATTGCGTCAACAAGGACAATAATAATAACCACAACGAAGCTACAACAAGGGCAACAAAAGGGGGAAAAAAAATGGCCTCCAGGAGCGGTGGATTCATGGTGCAGGCACCCAGCCCAGCAATAACCCTGGAGGAGGAAAAAAAAAAAAAAAAAAAGTCTTTCAGGCCTGAGGCACCAAACATCCCAAATTCAATCTCCAGAGCCACAATAAAGCAGAGCTGTGAGGTGGCTCTGGTAAAAATAAAAGTACCTATAATCTTACAGTCTGGAAACCAACCTTCTCTGTTTATCCTGTATTTGGACTACTCTAATTCTCCTGGTAGGTTTTACTACAAAATTACAAAATACTAAATAGAAGTGGATGGCCCCAGGCTCGAGAGAGTTTATCCTAACACTAATATCCTCCAGCAGATGCTTTTTTTAGGAGGAAGGCTGACTTCTCTGCCTTCCTTCTTCCAAGAATGGTGAGTGGCTCTTTGTTCTTCAAGCCTTCATCCTTTTGTTCTCCTCATGAGGTGATCAGAAAGGTTTCTTTTTCAGCCCAAAGACGCTGATGAATAACGCTATTTCAGTCACAGCAGGGAGGGCACTGCAAAAGGTAGGTGGTAGGCTCAGAGTCCCTTCCAACAGAATTACCCAGCTCCCCAAATCAGAGACCACAGCCCAAAGTGGGGTGAGGGGCAGTATCTGGACATTTCATAAGACTTCTTTATGTTTTCTGGATTTGGCATCTCCTCCATGGAGTCAAGGGCTGGGCGTATAAACATTGAGCTTTGGAGTAAACCTTCCTTCCCCACCCCTAGACAATGGGCACTACCTTACCTGCAGAACACAAAAATGTACCAGTATGCAGTGCACTCCCAGCGCTCAAATATGAAAAAGGAAATGGCCACTGACGCACTACAATGAGCAGCAATGGCTGAGGAAGGTATCCAAATTAAGGAAAGTCTTTGGATAGGTATGTAGGAATGGGCCAGCAAAGGTAGGTGGGTCACGGGCATCTGCTTTCAGGTTTACCTTTTGTTCCCTCACCATCCTGCAAAGACCAAAGAGATAGATGGCCCTGTCTTCTGCTCATTTTGGGATAGCCATGTAAATAGAGGCCACAGCTGAGCTTGCACAGCTGTAACCCCAGGCTAGCCTTACTCTGTATCTGGACTTACCCTCCTAAGTCCTGACCCTCCTGGTCTCCAACTAAAGGGCCAAACGTCTTCCCAAGTTCATCTTTTTCATTTTCCCTGTCACTTCTGAGTTCCCCTTTGCAGTCTTTATTACAGAGAATTGCAGATGCCTGAGTCTTCCTCAAGATAGAAAGCTGCACTTGTTCCCATATTGAGATCTCCAGTGCCTGATACATAACAGCCTCTTTAAAAAGGTAAAGTGGAATTTTCTGCATTGTGTAAGAATACCTCTCAACAGCTATGATTCTGTCAGCCTGAAAGGGCACTATTATTGTCAAGAATGTTTAACCTGTGTGAAATAGGCGCACAGGCAAAAGGATACAGATGAGGCTCTGGGTGCTGTTGAACATGGACACTCCGGAGAAGAAACCAGTCAGCTCCACAGCGAAGAGTCCCAGGGTGACAGAGAGTGCTGCCACCAACCTACAGAGAGGAAGGGGTTGGCTCAGACCTTCTGAATTTATAAACCCCCTCCGGGGCTGGGTGGTGGCACACCTGGTTGAGGGCACATGTTACAGTGCTCAGGGACCCAGGTTCGAGCCCCCAGTTCCCACCTGTAGGGGGAAAGCTTTGCAAGTGGTGAAGCAGTGCTGCAGGTGTCTCTATCACTCCCTTCCCTCTCAATTTCTGGCTGTCTCTATCCAATAAATAAATAAATATAATGCAACAAATTTTTTTTTTAAAAAAAACCTCTCCAATCCCATTTCCGTTTTGGTTTTTTTTTTTTTTTTTTTTTTAACTTCATGTATGTATTATATGAGAAAGACAGAAGGAGAGAAAGAACCAGACATCACTCTGGTGCATGTGCTGCCCGCAAGTGAACTGGGGACCTCATGCTTGAGAGTCCAGTGCTTTATCCACTGCACCGTCTCCGGGACCACCCAATCCCCCCTCTCCTGAATCAGTCCCCCGCCCCGACTGCTCACTGAGTGTCCTGCTTTGCATACTCCTCTGGGGTGAACGTGAGCGGCAGGCAGGCCTGGATGTTGCTGTCCTGGGGAGCAGAGCCGGGAGCAGAGAGGTGAAAGACGGCAGGCTGCGGACAGAGGGGACGGCGGGGGAGGGTAGAGGAAGGAGCCGCCTCTTACGGCCTTGGGGTAGCGGCTGGAGGGAGGGAGGAGGGTGGCCTGGGGTCTTACCCGGGACCAGAATAAGGTGATGACGACCACCAGATGTGCCAGTAGCGTCAGGAAGCGAGAGGGCACGAGCCTGGAAATCTGGCTCATGGCCCCCAAGGGGCGGACGTACAGCCTGGATCAGAAGCCGTGAGCTCCGAGGCTGTTAGTTTAGAGACCGCCACCCCTGAAATCGCTCCGATTAAACCGCAAGCAAACATCACACGTTTGCTTTCTTCCCGCTCGCGCAGGCGCCGCCCAATTAGTTGCCTGGGCAACCCCAAACATGGAGGCCGAGCCCGGGCTCCCTGAAAACTCTCGCGAGAGCAGGGCGGTGCTTGTGGTGAAGCTGCGGGGTCTCAGTGCCGGCCCCCGCGAGGCCCTGGTGCCCCAGCGCGGGACGCTCTTCCCAGATGTGCCTCTGCGTGGCGCCCGGTGCCGCTTGGAGTGGCAGCTGCTCACGGAAGCCTGCTGCCACCTTCGCTTTGGGCTCCGGGCACCGCCATGCTCAAATTCCCTTTCTCCTCTGGGTTTCTTTCTCTTCCCTTTACTCTGGACAGGAGGGAACAAAGGCAACTGAAGGTGGAGATCTGGGGGTCCCTATTTTGGCTGCCATTTATCATCACCGAGTCCCTGGTTGTCTGAGGACCTCAGGCCTGAACCTCCCTTGATTTTGCTTTTCCCACCGACTCTCCAGTCAATTTTGCTTAGTTTAATGAGGGGGTTGCTGAATGCAGAAGGTAGCCAGAAATGTTAAGAATAAGATATAAAGTGGTGGGGGTCGGGCGGTAGCGCGGTGAGTTTAAGTGCACATGGCGCAAAGCGCAAGGACTGGTAAGGATCCTTGTCCAAGCCCCCGGATCCCCACCTTCGGGGGAGTCACTTCACAAGCGTTGAAGCAGGTCTGCAGGTGTCTATTTTTCTCTCCCCCTCTGTCTTCGCCTTCTCCATTTCTCACTGTCCTATCCAACAACAGTGACAACAATAACAACAACAATGATAAACAATAAGGGCAACAAAACGGGAAAAAAAAGTTTCCAGGAGCAGTGGATTCCTAGTGCAGGCACTGAACACCAGTGATAACCCTGGAGACAAAAAAAAAAAAAAAAAAAAAGTGGTCTGGGAGAGGGCACAGTGTATAAGGCATTGGACTCTCAAGAATGAGGTCCAGAGTTCAATTTCTGGCAGCATATATGCCAGAATGATGTCTGGTTCTTTGTCTCCTCCTATCTTTCTCATTAATAAATAAAATCTTTTTTTTTATTTTATTTTATTTATTTATTCCCTTTTGTTGCCCTTGTTGTTTTATTGTTGTAGTTATTATTGTTGTTGTTGTTGGATAGGACAGAGAGAAATGGAGAGAGGAGGGGAAGACAGAGAGGGGGAGAGAAAGATAGACACCTGCAGACCTGCTTCACCGCCTGTGAAGCGACTCCCCTGCAGGTGGGGAGCCGGGGTTCGAACCGGGATCCTTATGCCGGTCCTTGTGCTTTGCGCCACCTGCGCTTAACCCACTGCGCTACAGCCGGACTCCCAAAATCTTTTTTTTTTAAGGATAGATAGGAAGCTATTAAGAACAATGAACCCACTTTCTCTGACCCATCTTGGATGGAGCTAGAAGGAATTATGTTAAGTGAGCTAAGTCAGAAAGATAAAGATGAGTAAGGGATGATCCCACTCATAAACAGAAGTTGGGAAAAGAACAGAAAGGGTAACTAAAAGCAGGATTTGACTGAATCTGGAGTACACCAAAGTAAAAACCCTGGGTTAAGGGTGAGGGTATATGGGTTCATAAGGGGTGTATGTATGGGGGGGGGATAGGACACAGTCTTTTGGTGGTGGGAATGGTGTTTATGTACACTCCTATTAATCTGTAGTCATATAAATCTCTAATTAATACGAGAGGGGAAAATTGATTGAATGTCTCAAACTTTTTAATGCATAGACCATAGACTGAGTCTTTGTTTGTTTGTTTTTTTATTTTTTTAAATATTTTATATTATTTATTTATTCCCTTGTTGTTTTATTGTTGTAGTTATTGTTGTTGTTGGATAGGACAGAGAGAAATGGAGAGAGGAGAGGAAGACAGAGAGGGGGAGAGAAAGAGACACCTGCAGACCTGCTTCACCGCCTGTGAAGCGACTCCCCTGCAGGTAGGGAGCCGGGGTTCGAACCGGGATCCTTATGCCGGTCCTTGTGCTTTGCGCCACCTGCACTTAATCCGCTGCGCTTAACCCGCTGCGCTACAGCCCGACTCCCTAGACTGAGTCTTTGATATGTTGACTCTCTTAAAAGCTTAGACAAGGTTACACAGCAAACCCTAACAAAGGGACCTTTCAAAGTTAACCCAATTACCAAATAATGTGGTGATAACAATAATTATCCATTGTCTTCTTGAACCCTAAGTCAGCAGGAACCTCACATTTCCACTATAGATGGGGCACACTTTCCTGCATGCTTCTCTCAATTCATGTCAAATAATATTGCATCTGCCGATCACAACCTAATCAATGCAATAAGTGCCACCCCAGCATGCTTCACCTCAGACTGTGTCCAGAGACTTCAGGTGTGGAATAACAACCTGAAGGAATGAGACCTTTCATTTTATAGGATTCTCTAATTCCATTCCAGGTGGTTCACTTCCTAACAAAGTCCCAAAACCTAGATATAGACCAGGTCCCCTGAGGCAGAGCATATGTTCACACGTATCCATAAACTAGGGCAAAATATAACCTGAAAGCAGAAGTACACAATAGTCTGCAGTGAGTACCCCAGTGAGTACTTCATCTGCACTGTTCCAGCCTTCAGGTCCATAATGGTTCAACAATTTGTTTGTCTTTCTATGTTAACTCTCTTTTCAGCCACCAGGTTCCAGATGCCAGCATGATGCCTACTAGACTTCCCTAGACAGACAGCCCCACCAATGTGTCCTGGAGCTCTGCTTCCCCAGAGCACCACCCTACTAGGGAAAGAGAGAGGCAAGCTGGGAGTATGGATTTACCAGTCAATGTCCATGTTCAGCAGGGAAGCAATTACAGAAGCCAGACCTTTCACCTTCTGCACCCCACAATGACGTTGGGTCCATACTCCCAAAGGGCTAGAGAATGGGAAAGCTATCAGGGGAGGGATGGGATATAGAGATCTGGTGGGGGGAATTGTGTGGAGTTGTACCCCTCCTATCCTACAGTTTTGTTAATGTCTCCTTTTTTTTTTTTTTTTTTTTAAGATTTTATTTATTTATGGGACAGACAGGAGAAGAGAGAAAGAACCAGATATCACTCTGGCACATGTGCTGCTGGGGATTGAACTCGGGACCTCATGCTTGAGAGTGCAAAGCTTTACCACTGCACCACCTCCTGGACCACAATGTCTCCTTTTTTAAATAAAGAAAAGAAAAAGAAAAAAAAAAAAGCTTAGATGAGGGAGAACAGAAGCAACCGGTGGCACAGCTATATGTAAATAATGTCAAAGGACATAAATTATGGTGATGTTGTGTATGATACAGCAAATCCTAACAAAGGAATTTTCAAAGTTAATCCAATTGCCAAATAATATGATTATAGCAATAAATAGCTATTGCCTTCTTAAACCCTAAGACAGAAACCTCCCACTTCTTCTATAGAGCCTATATTTCCCCAGTCCTGGAACCTCTAGAGTGGGGGTCACTTTCCTGCATGCTTCTCTCAATTGATACCAAATGATATCGCATCTGTTGATCCTAACCTAATCAACACAATGAGTACCACCTCGGTATGCTTCACTTCAGATTGTGTCCAGAGACATCAGGCATGGAATGTCCACCCTTCAGCCTCATTACTCAGGTGAGAACTTTCCTTTCATAGGATTCTCTAATTCCATTCCAGGTGTTTCACTTCCCAACAAAGTCTCAAAACCTAGATATAGACCAGGTCCCTGAAAGCAAAAGTACACGATAGTCTGCAGTGAGTCAGTGTGAATTTCATAATGAAATAGTGTCCACTTAGGCTTAGATACCCTCCTCACCTATTTCCCTTTATACTTCCCTCACTTACTCCCAAGCTATCCTTATCAAAGTAAGGACGGCAAAAGCTGAACAAGGGCAAGAGACTGGCATACTTTATTGATGACTCTTTAGTCACTATCAAGCTGGGGCCCTAGTCGGGGAGTCCTGAGATTCCCAAACAGACATGATGGGCCTAGACCTCGAAGAAATCCCTCTCTCCATTGTTGCTGGTCATCTATATCAGGAACAACAAAACAGATCCCTTTGTGGACCCCCATGGCACCTTGCCCTCAACTTGGGTCAACAACAGTAGAGAATGTTCCATACTCTGAAGGGAGCCTGGACAACATACTCTATGCTACACCTGAGGAAGATGGGTCCTGATATTGGGGCAGCTTGGAATGTTCCTAGTGATGACCACAGAATGTGAGCTCAGATCTACAGGGATGCAGAGGTCACATAGGCTCCTAAGTTGAATATGAGCCCCAGATCAGATCAAATCGATGGGGTTTACAGTCAACAATATATATATATATATATATATATATATATATATATATATATTTATTTATTCCCTTTTGTTGCCCTTGTTGTTTTATTGTTGTAGTTATTATTGTTGTTGTCGTTGTTAGATAGGACAGAGAGAAATGGAGAGAGGAGGGAAAGACAGAGAGGAGGAGAGAAAGATAAGACACCTGCAGACCTGCTTCACCGCTTGTGAAGCGACTCCCCTGCAGGTGGGGAGCCGGGTTCGAACCGGGATCCTTATGCCGGTCCTTGTGCTTTGCGCCACCTGCGCTTAACCCGCTGCGCTACAGCCCGACTCCCAGTCAACAATATTTATACACCTTTCCCATATTAGGGAGCTGTTCTCTTTCCAGATGAAGTTTTCTGGTCCTTTTTCCAGCTATGACATCATCGCCCCAGACTAGGATCCACCTGCATATCAGACTTCAGGCTCAGGAGGAAAAAAAAACTAGTGGGAGTTGGATGGTGGTGCAGCAGCGGGTTAAGTGCATGTGGTGCAAAGCGCAAGGTCCCACGTAAGGATCCCGGTTCGAGCCCCCGGCTCCCCACCTGCAGGGGAGTCTCTTCACAAGCAATGAAGCAGGCCTATAGGTGTCTTTCTCTTCCCCTCCTCTCTCCATTTCTCTCTGTCCCATCCAACAACAACGGCATCAATAACAACAACAGTAATAACCACAACGATGTTAAAACAACAAGGGCAAGAAAAGGGAAAATAAATATTTTTTTTAAAAAAAAACTAGTATAGTCACAGGCCCTTTGGAATATAACTAAAATATGCCTACTAACTATCTACAGAATGGAGACACACACACACACACTCCAAATCTTCATTTGCGCTACTTTAGTCTTTAGGTTCATGATTAGTCAACAACTTGTTTGGCTTTATATGTTAACTCTCTTTTCAGTCACCAGGTTCCAGATGCTAGCATGATGCCAACCAGACTTCCCTGGACAATGTGTCCTGGAGCTCCGATTTCCCAGAACCCCACCCCACTAAGGAAAGAGAGACGCAGTCTGGGAGTATGGCTCAACCTGTCAATGCCCATGTTCAGCAGGGAAGCAATTACAGAAGCCAGACATTCCACCTTCTGCATCCCACAATGACCTCGGGTCCATACTCCCAGAGGGTTAAAGAATAGGAAAGCTATCAGGGGAGGGGATGGGATACGGAGTTCTGGTGGTGGGAATTGTGTGGAATTGTACCTCTTTTATCCTATGGTTTTGTCAGTGTTTCCTTTTTTATTTTTATTTATTTATTTACTTATATTTATTTTTGAGAGAGATTCAGAGAGAGACACACACAAACACACACACAGAGAAACATCAGAACTCAGCTCAGCTCTGGCTTATGGTGGTGTGGGGGATTGAACCTGGGACTTAGGAGTCTCAGGCATGAGAGTCTGTTTGCATAACCATTATGCTATCTCCCCCGCCTCAGTATTTTTATAAATAAAGAAAAAAGAAAAAAAAAGGATAGGATATGAATGAAGGGCATGCTTTGGGAAGATTAGAGGATGAGAATGGTACCCTGTGACTCGATTCGACTCGGGGAAGCAGAGTAACAAATGCACCTCAGGTTTCCTTATCTCTCTTAGCTGTGAGCATCCAACTCTGACCAACTACAACCCAAGATCCTTTTACTGGTGGTGGTTTCACTGACCTTTGGGCCTCAACCTGGGTCCCTGCATCATGGAAGCTCTGTCTCTTACTGTCCTGTAAGATTACAGTCTAGAAGACCTTCCAGTCTACTCCCAGAAAAGCCATTTCTCTCCCCAATCTCACTTCAGAGCATGTAAGCCCTTCCGAATCATTGATTCAATTTCTTTATTTTTAAACCAGTGCACTGCTCAGTTCTGGCTTATAGTACTAATATGGGGGATTGAACCCTGGATCTGTTGACCCTCAGGCATGAGAGTCTGTGTCCCCCCCCAAAAAAAAACTTAAAAAAATATTTATTTTCCTTTTTGTTGCCCTTGTTTTTATCATTGCTGTGGTTATTATTGTTGCTGTTGACGGATAGGTCAGAGAGAAATGGAGAGAGAAGGAGAAGATAGAGAGGGGGAGAGAAAGATAGACACCTGCAGACCTGCTTCACCACTTGAGAAGTGACTCCTCTGCAGGTGGGGAGCTGAGGGCTCCAACCAGGATCCTTAAGCCAGTCCTTGAATTTCATGCACTTAACCCACTGCACTACAGCCCAACTCCCCCCCTCCAAAAAAAAAAAAAAAAAACACTTTTGTTTTAAAGCAAGGAACATAGATTTATTTAGAAAAGGAACTTCACCTCAGGAAGTGAGAAAAAAAAACAACAGGATTCCAAACCCCACAAGGGTAGAAAATATACTTAGTTAAGGAAAGGTAGAACACAATAAAATAAGGAACTGAATAGAAAACTTAATTAAAGAGATAGTACACTCTCAAAAAAGCAAGAGTGGGTAAGAAGTAACAAACATTAAAAAAATTTTTTTAACATGTATTCATTTCCTTTTGTTGTCCTTGTTTTTATTATTGTAGTTATTATTGTTGTTATTGGATAGGACAGAGAGAAATGGAGAGAGGAGGGGAAGACAGAGAGATGGAGAGAAGGATAGAAGACACCTGCAGACCTGCTTCACCGCCTGTGAAGCGACTCCCCTACTGGTGGGGAGCCGGGGGCTTGAACCGGGATCCTTATGCCAGTCCTTGCGCTTTGTGCCACCTGTGCTTAACCTGCTGCGCTACCTCCGACTCCCCTTAAAAACATTTTTATTAGGAGTTGGGTGGTAGCGCAGCGGGTTAAGCTCCGGTGGTGCAAAGCACAAGGACCGGAGTAAAGAGACCGGTTCGAGCCCCTGGCTCCCCACCTGTAGGGGGTTCCCTTCACAGGCTGTGAATCAGGTCTGCAGGTGTCTTTCTCTCCTCCTCTCTGTCTTCCCCTCCTCTCTCCATTTCTCTCTGTCCTATCCAACAACGACGATATCAACAACAATAATAACTACAACAATAAAGGCAAGGGCAACAAAAAGGAAATAAATATCAAAAATATATATTTTTATTTGGACCCAACTAGGTGGTGGAGCTGGTTGAGCACATGTTACAATGGGCAAGGATCTAAGTTCAAGCCCCTGGGCTTCACATGCAGGGGGAAAATTATGCAAGCAGTAAAGCAGTGCTGCAGGTGTCTCTCTGTCTCTCTTCCCCATTATCTCCCCTTACCCTCTTGATTTCTGGTTGTCTCTATCCAATAAATAAAGATAATGAAAATTATTGAAATATTATTATTTGTTATTTATTGGATAGAGACAGAAATTGAGAGGGAAAGTGAGGATGGGCAGACACCTGCAATAGTGTTTCACATCTCCTAAAGCTATCCCTCTGTGAGTGGAAATCTTGGGCTTGAACCTGTGTCCTTGAATATTGTAACATGTACACTCAACTAGGTGCACCACCACCAGGTCCCCATAAGACATTTAAAAATATATACATTTTATTTATTTATTATTTTTTAATTTTTAAAAAATATTTTATTATTTATTTATTTATTCCCTTTTGTTGCCCTTGTTGTTTTATTGTTGTAGTTATTATTGTCGTCGTTGTTGGATAGGACAGAGAGAAACGGAGAGAGGAGGGGAAGACAGAGAGGGGGAGAGAAAGACAGACACCTGCAGACCTGCTTCACCGCCTGTGAAGTGACTCCCCTGCAGGTGGGTTATTTATTTATTTTTTAAATATTTATTTATTTTCCCTTTTTGTTGCCCTCGTCTTTTAATGTTGTTGTAGTAGTTGTTGTTATTAGACAGAGAGAAGTCGAGAGAGGAGGGGAAGACAGAGAGGGGGAGAGAAAGATAGATACCTGCAGACCTGCTTCAACACCTGTGAAGGGACTCCCCTGTTTGTGAGGGCTGGAACCGGGATCCTTCCATGGGTCCTTGAGCTTTGCGCCACGTGCGTTTAACCTGCTGCACTACCGCCGGACTCCCTATTTATTTATTTATTTATTTATTTATTTATTTATTTATTTTTAATCTGTTTAATACATTCTATTATTTTAATGAAAGAGCTATACAGAGAGAAAGACAGAGATATCAGAGCACTGCTCAGTTCTGGCTTATGGTGGTGCTGGAGATTGAACCTGGAGCTTCAGATTCTCAGACTTGAGAGTCTCTTACATAACCATTATGTCATCTCTCTAGCGCTATTTATTTATTTTTAATGTAGGGAAGATACAGCGAGAGAGAGACATGAGTATTAATTAGCTCTGGTTTATGATGATGCTGGGGATGGAACACAGGAGCTCAGAGTCTCAGGCATGGAAGCATTTGCATAACTATTATGCTGTCTCCCCAACCCCCTATAGACACTTTAAATTTTTAAAAAATATTTATTTATTTCCTTTTATTGCCTTTGTTGCTTTATTGTTGTTATTGATGTCGTTGTTATTGGATAGGACAGAGAAAAATGGAAAGAGGAGGGGAAGACAGAGAGGGGGAGAGAAAGACACCAGCGACCTGCTTCACCACTTGTGAAGTAACTCCCCTGTAGATGGGGAGCCTGGGCCTGGAACCGAGATCATTACTCTGATCCTTGCGCTTTGGGCTTAACCCGCTGTGCTACTGCTCGACTCCAACTCCCGACACTTTAAACTTTATTCAGCAGGGGGCTGGGCAGTTAGTGCATATAGTGCAAAGCACAAGGACTGGCACAGGGATCCCTATTTGAGCCCCCCAGCTCCCCATATGTGGGGCGGGGCGTTGCTTCGCAAGCGTGAAACCGGTCTGCAAATATCTTTCCTCCTCTCTGTTTTCCCTCCTCTCTCCATTTCTCTCTGTACTATCCAACAACAGTAGCAGCAACATAACTTCCTGGAGCAGTGGATTCGTAGTGCAGGCACTGAGTCCCAGCGATAATCCTGGAGGCAATCAATCAATAGGAAGGAAGGAAAAAGAAAACTGTTACTGCTACTGAGAAAGTAGCAGTAACAGTTTACAAAACAGACTCATGCCTGACGTCTGAAGGTCTCACATTCAATCCCATTACCACTACAAGCCAGAGATGAAAGGTGCTCAAGCCAAAAGGATTAAAACAAAACAGAAATTTCTATAAAATGCAGCAAAGGCGCTCAAGGACCACTGTAAGGATCCCAGTTCAAACCCTCAGTTCCCCACCTGCAGGGGAGTCGCTTCACAAGCGGTGAAACAGGTCTGCAGGTGTCTGTCTCTCCCCCGTCTTCCCCTCGTCTCTCCTTTTTTCTCTGTCCTATCCAACAATGACGGCATCAATAACAACAACAACAATAATAACTACAATAAAAGAACAAGGGCAACAAAAAGGAATAAATCAATAAATATTTAAAAAGAAAATAAATAAATAAATAAACAAATAAATAAATTTTCCCCTCTAGGTCTTAAAATGCATTGTCATTGGGCTAGACTTGTTCCACCTAACTTTGAGCCCAACCCCCCATTGCACTGAAAGGAAGCTGTGGTTTCTCTCTCTTTCTTTAAATTTATTTAGTGGATAGATGAAGATGGAGGGGGACAGAGAAAAAGAAAAAGAAAAGAAAAACGAGAAAGAGGGACAGAGAGACACCTGCAGCACCATTTTGTGGAGTTTTCCCCCTAAAGGTAGAGACCAGGATTTGGACCCATGTCCTTGCACACTGTAATATTTACAGTTAACTAGATGCGCCACTGCCCAGCACTCTTCCTAGTTCTTTCTGATGTTACTGAGATATTAGATTGCCTGGGCTGTGTAGATAGCATAATGGTTATATAAAAATATTTTCATGTCTGAGGTCTGAGGTTTCAGCTTCAATACCCAGTACCACATATGCCAGAACTGAAAAGTGCTCTACTCTCTCTCATTGTCTTTCTGTATCTCTCTGTACCTTTCTTGTGTACCTGTCTCATGAAAATAAATAAATACTGCATTTTTTAAAAAAAAGAGAAACATTATATTACTTTATAAAAAGGAAATACTTTTAGGAGCAAGACTCTCTAATTGTTGGAACTCCTAAATGTTGAAATTACGAGGAGTTGGGCAGTTGTGCAGCTGGTTAAGCGCATGTGGCACAAAGCACAAGGATCTGGCATAAGGACCCTGGTTTGAGCCCCCAGCTCCCCACCTGCAGGGGAGTTGTTTCACAGGTGGTGAAGCAGGTCTGCAGGTGTCTATCTTTCTCTCCCCCTCTGTCTTCCCCTCCTCTCTCCATTTCTCTCTGTCCTATCCATCAACAATGACATCAATAACTATCACAATAAAACAACATGGGCAACAAAAGGAAATACATAAATATTTTTTTAAGTGTTGAAACTACATAATGACATTTCTTTAACTTTTTTTTTTTATTGGATAGACAACCAGAAATCCAGAGAGAGGGGAAGATAGAGAGAGAAACAAAGACACTTGCAGCCCTGCTTCACCACTGATGAAGCTTTCCCCCTACAGGTGTGGAGTTTGAACTTAGGTTCTTGTGTACTTTAATATGAGCACTTAAGCAGTTGAGCCACTGTCTGACCCCATAATGACACTTTATATATATATATATATAAATATAAATGGTGGGAAGCCGGGGCTCTCAAACCGGGATTCTTATGCTGGTCCTTGCGCTTCCCACCATGTGTGCTTAACCCACAGGGCTACCGCCCAACCTCCAGCTTCCCCCCAACCTCCAGCTTCCCCCCACACCTTTAAAAAAATGATTTATTTATTTTTCCCCTTTTGTTGCCCTTGTTGCTTTATTGTTGTTATTGATGTCGTTGTTGTTGGGTAGGACAGAGAAATGGAGAGAGGAGGGAAAGATAGAGAAGAGGAAAGACAGACGCCCGCAGACCTGCTTCCCTGCTTGTGAAGCGACTCTCCTGCAGGTGGGTAGACGGGGGCTTGAACTGGGATCCTTACGCCAAAGCTTTCCCTTCTTTTTTTTTTTTTTTTTTTTTAGAGAGAGAGTGAAAGAGACCACAGCACCAAAACACCTCTCCGTGTAGTAGGAACAGGGCTCACACCTGGGTTGAGAATGTGGCAAATAGTACACTATTTCAATGATATATTTCACTGACCTTAAGATCTTTCTTGTTCCCCCCCCTGGTTTTCTCTTCTTTATCTCTGATTTTTCTTTTTTTCTTTTTTTAATTATCTTTATTTATTGCATTGAGAGCCCAAAATCTAGAGGAAGGGGGAGATGCCAAGGGAGAGAAACACCTTTAGCACTGCTTTACCACTTGTAAACCTTCCCCCGACAGGTGGCGACTGGGAGCTGGTACTCTAATCCTTGGTCAGTGTAACATGTATGCTCTACCAGGTGCGCCATCACCCAGCCCCATTTTTTCCAATTTTTTTTCTTTTAATTTTATTAGGGGGATGAGTGGTGGCTCACCTGACTGAGTGCATATGTTACAATGTGCAAGGACCCAGGTTTGAGCCCCTAAGCCCTACCTACAGGGAGAAAGCTTTGCAAGAGCTGAGGTAGTACAGTAGGTCTCTCTCTCTCTCTCTCCCTATCTCCTACCCTCTTAATTTCTCGCTGTCTCTAACTTTTATTCTATTATCTTTATTTATTGGATAGAGACAGCCAGAAATAAGGAGGAAAGGATAGATAGATAGACAGACAGACAGACACCCCCTGCAGTTGGGGACTGGGGGCTTGAACCCTGGTTCTTGTACATTGTAACACATGCACTCAACCAGGTGCGCCCCCCCTTTTAATGTTTTATTTATTATTGGATACAGAAATTGAGAGGGAAGGGAAGAAGAGATAGAGAGGGATAGAGACAGAGAGACACCTGCAGACCTGCTTCACCACGGTGTGAAGCTTTCTCCTGCAGATGGAGACTAGGGTCTTGAACCCAGGTCATTGTGAACTGTAATGTGTGGGCTTAACCAGGTACGCCACCACCTGGCCACTTTTTTCCAGTTTTTCTATTTGGAGACATCAGACCCTAAGTGTGTTGTTTCTGGTGGTATCATTTAAATGTTCCTCTGTGCTCTGTATTTCCTGTTAATTGGTTGCTAGATCTAAGGGTTGATTGGTCTCACATTTAATTTTCTGGTAAAACTACATCATGGGTGATGGCTTGTACTTAGTTCATCACAGTTGTGCCTAATATTTTTCTTCTTTTTCTCATTCTTCTCCTTCTTCTTCTTCTTCCTCTTCTTCTTCTCCTCCTCCTTCTCCTCCTCTTCCTTCTTCTTCTCTCTCCCTCTCTCTCTTCTTCTTCTTCTTTTCCCCCCCTCTTTTTCTGGGGCTAAATCAGAATACTAGATTCAGCTGTAGTCAAATAAGGAAACCATTATAAAATGTCCTCATCTGTTGGTCACCTAGTGTTTATTTGTTTGTTTGGTACCAGAACAGTCTTCAGCTCTGGCTTATAGTGGTGCCAGGGGTGAACTTGGGACATCACCTTCAGTTTAATTGATCACCTGTGCCTAGTTCCACTATCTTCTGAGGGGCTGCAAAACAAGGCTGCCTACTTTGATCATCCCTTCTACATTTATCACGTGGTGTTCTTCTGTAAATAAAAATGTGCCCGCATCATCTCATTGCTTATCACAGGTCTTAAGAGATTTCTCTGCAGGATAAATGTGTGATGTCTCCTCTGTTGTTTACCACTTTTCAGAATAATGAGTTGGTTCCCTATCATCCTCAATCAATGACTAATTTGTTCTTTTCAGAGCATCATGAGCTTTCTGTGATGGAAGTTTTCCATATTATCTGTGTCCAATATGAAGCCAGCCGGTTTCATGTGGCTACTGAACAGTTGAGTTGTGATTAGTGGGATAAAAGAATGGATTTTTTATTTTAATAGCCCTATACTAGATAGTCACCCTAGTGATTACCATACTGACAACACAGTTATGGAAAGAGTACTTTATTGGCTTCTAGAATCTGAAAACTTGTGACATGAGTGGAGATTTAAATATCTGAGAGTAGTACTCAAATGGACCCATCATGTCATACCTGCCACAGGACATCTCCGAACCAACCTGGAGACTGAGCCCATATTTCTTATTACAGAACTAATTTACCCAAGTTCCATTCTTATTCAATAGTAAACATTTCCCTCTCACTGTACGAGCTTCAGCAACCTAGGTATATCTTTGTCCTCTATAAACCAGGTTTTTGTCCATTCTAGTGTTTTAAAGTTACTATTCATTAATTTTAAAAAAAGTTTATTGAATATATATTTTATTCCCGTAATTGTGCTGGGAGATAGAAATACACTACTCTAGTAATCTGTGGATCATCATAATATACAGTTAAAGCCGCGTTCATTACATTGTATATAAATTACGCTTCAAATCACAAAACGTGACAAAAGCAATGCTCTGAGGGTTATACTCTGAATCTTTTAAATCAGAATCTTTTAAATCAGAATCTCCGAATGTCATGCTAGTGTGTGGCTACTTGGAGGCTTCCCCAGGAGATTGCAATATGCAACCAAGGAGGAGACCAAAGGCTGGAGGAATCCGTCTCTCCCGCACGCAGTTGCCCCGCACCCTGGCTAGGCTTCGTCACGTGCGAGCAGATATCTGTCCTTCGTTCTGTTCCCGCACAAGTATGTCCCTCCAGGGGACCCGGGCCTTCTACCTCAACGTCAGCAGTCGCCAGGTGTGGCGTCAGACGGACAGTTGAGCCCAGAACCCGCAAAAGCCGCAGCACCGCGGGTTGCAGACGGCCATGTTGTTGTTCCTTTCTGGAAGGTTGAGAGACCGCGGGCACTAAACCCGCAGGGTTTTCGAAATTGGAAAAAAAAAAAAAATGCTTTGATCTTTCGGCTCTAGCCGCTTGGCAGGTAACGGTCATGAAGCGACCTGTCCAGTTCCGCGACCAGCTGACCTCGTGGCGCAACGGTAGCGCGTCTGACTCCAGATCAGAAGGTTGCGTGTTCAAATCACGTCGGGGTCAGTGGAGCTCTTTATTTTCTCTTTATTACCGATTACTTTTATTAAGTTCCCTCAGATTCACTAGACTCGAACCCAGACCTAGATCAGATTAAAAAAAAAAAAAAAAAAAAACTTAGAAAGAGAAGGATTCTGGCACGAAGTCCTGAAAAGCTGACGATCCTGCTGATCTGGACATGATAAATCTGGGCGGATAGCAGGGCTCCTGAGGATCAGCTCTCTCTCGCTCTCTCTCTCTCTCTCTCCTCTTTTCATATCGCGCATCTCTGAGGGAGGAGGATCGCAAACTAGCGCAAAAACTAATTAATTAAATGAATTAAGCGACCACTCAGGCTGTGAGAACTCTGAGGGTCGTGTTGATGGAGTTGGGCCAGTACCTTGAGAAGCGCTTTCAGGGTAATGGGTGTGTCCACACCTAAACAGACGAAAGACTTCAATTTCCAGAAAGAAGGACCGAGTGTGCCTACCGGCAGACGAGGTGGCCGAGTGGTTAAGGCGATGGACTGCTAATCCATTGTGCTCTGCACGCGTGGGTTCGAATCCCATCCTCGTCGGCTTGTGGTACTTCTGCTTTACCTTTAACTTTACCGAGTTACAACAGTTTCTCGTCACCTTTATTTGCATCTTCCACCGTTGCACTTTCTGCTTTTGTCCTTTTTCCTGCATGATCAAAAACCGATTATAAAAACTTCAGTCGCTCACCTGTCAATAATCTGACCCGGCCAAGGAAACCACATGCCAAGATGCACCCGCGTGGCGCCGTGGCTTAGCTGGTTAAAGCGCCTGTCTAGTAAACAGGAGATCCTGGGTTCGAATCCCAGCGGTGCCTGTGAGCCACCATATACTTTTGCACATGGTCTGCAAGTCTTATCCAACCTGTTTTAATTTCTAAGCGGTATATCCTCTCTAAAGAATCCCCGGGTCATTTCTGTTTCCTGTCTGGTTACTTGCTGTTTGCATTCTGACCTCCCTGCAAGCCGTAGGCTCAACATCTGTGTTTCTGTTTCAGTTTTAATATATATATTTTACTATATGTATGTATTTCATGAACTAAAAAGAGGGAGAGAAGAGAGACCAGAGCGGCGCTGGCACGTACAGGGCAGGGGTCTGAATTTGGGACTCGCTGCTTGGCAATCCGAAGCTCCGCTGCTATACTGAGGTACCTCCTTCTCCTGGTTCTCAATTTTGATATTATTTCCTTTTTCTTTTTTTAGTAGAGTACCGCATGGCTCTGGTTTTTGGTAGTACAGGGACTGAACCTATGACTTCAGAGCCTCAGGCTCAAAAGCATTTTGTACAAACCTTATGCTGTTTCACCGCCCTTACTATTATTTCCTTGAGACCCCAGCGCCTCAATTCTGTTTTCACTTTTTCCTAAATAATTCTATTTGTAACTGTCCCCACAGATTTATTGCTTATGTTTATTATAAAGACTTTCGTAGGAGCACTGCTATCAGTTGGCCGGTTAGCTCAGTTGGTTAGAGCGTGGTGCTAATAACGCCAAGGTCGCGGGTTCGATCCCCGTACGGGCCATTCATAGTTTTCTTTTTGTTACATTTGTACGGTTTAATTTCAGCCGTTCTGAAAAATCACGTATGTTGCTGGGCAAGGCTTGTGTAGACGTTTAAAAATCACAAATAATTGAGCACCCACCAAAAAGTTGTGTTGGTTACTTCCAGATTTGTAGCTATTTTAAAGGTGTATAGGAGTGTGTGTGTGTTTAATGAAAAGAGCACTCTATTCCTTTTCCTTTCTTGTTCTCTTCCTTTATCCTCTTTAAAAAAATAAATAAATAAACTGTTTCATGGTCCAGGAGGTGGCGCAGTGGATGAAGCATTGGACTACTAAGCATGAGGTGCTGAGTTCAGTCCCCCACAGCACATGTACCACTGTGATGTTCTCTGGTTCTCTTTCTCTGTGTCCTTATATCTCTGTAGTAAATAAATAAAAATAAAATAAAAAATTCGTTTCTAAATCTCCTGGTCATAATATGAGGCTCCTGAAATTAACTATGTTGACTATATAAAGGAGGCTGCCTGGTGTTGTAAAATGAAGAGTATCAAACCATACATATGGCCTTGATCATTGGGATGTGGTTAAGTGGGGTGTCAGGGATGGATATAACAGTTGCTAGTGTTCCTTCAGAGTCATATCCAATTGCTCAGCCCGGCCTGTTACTTTAGGACTAGAAAGCACACCTTCCCTCCTCTTCGGGAGTCTTTTTCGTTTTTACTAGATTACAAAATATATATTGTCTTCATTGGATAGAGACAGCCAGAAATCGAGGGAGGAAAAGGGGTGATAGACAGAGAGGGACAGAGACAGACACCTGCAGCCCTGCTTTCACCACTTGCAAAGCTTTCCCCCTGAAGGTGTGGACTGGGGGTTTGAACCTGGGTCCTTGTGCACTGTAACATGTGTGCTCAACCAAGTGTGCCACCACTTGGCCCCTTTACTGCATTTCTAAGCCCATTTCTGTGTCTTGCAATTTCCATCAGATCAGTGTCTGAGTCAGAACCATATTCTTCCTCATAATCTGGCATTCCCAACCCCACCAGTCCTGGAGGTTCCGTGATAAAAACAAAACACCTTATTCTCATTCCATTGGTTTATCAATCCCTGTAACCCCACACAGACACAGTCTTTAATTAGCAGCAGCAGCAGCAGCAGCAGCAGCAGCAGCAGCAGCAGCAGCAGCAGCAGCACTTTAATTCCACAAGAGCTCAGAAAGCCAAAACTCATTAGAACACAACAGGTGGATTTTAAAACCAGGAACAATCCTTCTATCTGAACCCTGAGACCAATGAGACCCCCCCTCCCAGCTCATCCCCTCTGCCTTACAATGCATTCCTCCAAACTCCACCCTATTCTGACAGAAGAAATGGGTTGGTGGTGTGAATATGTGTATGGGGGGGGGGGTGAGGGGTGAGGGGTGAGGGGCGGGGTTCAGAGGGCAGAAGCAGCTTATCCATCAGCCCATGTGCATTTTGTCTGCATGTTGTGTGGCTAAGAACCACGCAAGTTCCCACAACCCCTGGCACCTGAGATGTGGCAACTGACTAAAGTCAGGAAGGCCACAGTGGGGGCTGGGACCTCCTTTGTTCCTTCTTGATCGCTAATGGCAATAATGTCCCCCAAGCTGAGACCTGGCTTCCCAAGGATGGTGCTCTAGCTAGAGAATTAAGTTGGGGAGAATAAGGTAGCTACAGATGGCCAACTAAACAGAAGCTGAGTATCATCTCCTCCCACCAGGAGAGACTTTAGAACTTCCCCACATGTGTCCGCACTGTGCCCCTGGGAGTGAGCACGGGGCCTGCCACACATTGCTAGAAGACCTTCCAACATACAGGCTGTTCCCCAACTGGGCTCCTTGCAGAGTCCTTAGGATCCTTCTGGGTCCTGGCCTGCATTAACCAGGCCTCTCCTGCCCTCCGGTTCATTTGCACAGGGCCTCCAGCACCTCCAGGGTGCGTCGGATATCCCGCACTTGGCGCGCCAGCCCATGGACGGGCTGCAGAGCTCGCTCCAGTTCCTCGCAGCGCGCCAGCAGGGTGTACATGCCCTTGATGCTCATGTCCACGGCTTCGCCGAGGGAGTCCACGGCGTCGCGGTAGGTCTGGATGCAGCCCACGCTCAACGCTGTCAACTCCTGCACGGCACCACCCAGCCCGCGCAGCAGACGGTCCACCCTGCTGCCCAGCTCCCGACTCAGCCGCTCCAGGTCCCGCAGCACGTCGGGGTCGATGGGGGGGATGGCGGGCGTAGGTGCGGGCGCTGGACAGGGCGGGGCAGGGGCAGGGGCAGGGGCAGGAGGTGGAGGGGCAGCGCTCAGACGGATCTTGAGTTGCAGATTATTAGCCACGAAGTGGGTGAGGTCGCCATGGCGGCTCACGGTGCCTTCGAGTTCCAGGGGGCTGGAGATGGTGGCGCGCCGCCCGCCCCCGGCGACAGACTCTCCGCCCCCCGCGGGCCCGGCGCTGCCGCACGCCCCGCTCAGCCCGTCCAGGCTGCGGCTGTCCTGAAGGCGGCTGGAGAACGACCGGCCCGCCCTGCCGGCCGCCGCCGCCGCCTCCTCGTCTTCCTCCCGGTCGGCATCCGCTCCCCCGCCGCCGGGGCTCCCCCGACGGCTGACCCTCTCGGATACGGGCAGATCTTCGGTCGGCTCCGGGTCTTTGCGCAGCGAGGACCCAGGCGGGTCGTACTCGGGACCCGGAGCCCCCTGGCGGCTCCCCGCCCCAGACAGCGATCCTCCCCGGCGCGGCCCGTCCTCGGCCTCCCGCTCCGCTCGGTGGGCGCTGCTGCAGCTCGAAGTCTTCGGGGACGCCCTGGGGAGACGACTCGTGCCCCCAACGTTCTCTTCCTCCCCTGACACCCGGAGGCCTGGGGACACCTCAGAGGACGTTCGGCCCGGCCCGCAGCCTAAGATCGAGGTTTGCTGCTCTTCCAAAGTCACAAGGTCCGCCTCGGGCCCAGGTGGCCCGCGGGACGACTCCATGCCGCAGTTGGGGCCAGGGACCGAGGAATTGCTTCGCCCGGGCCCTGAAGGCCTCGGCGGCTCCTTTAAGGGGCGTTGGTAGCGGGGCAGCGATTGGCTCCGAGCTGACAATGGTACGGACAGGAAGGATGCTTTGATTGGTCGCGACGACCAGGAAGTTCCGGGAAGAGCACTGTTATTGACCAGCCGGATTCACGTGACCGCCAGCGGGGCGGGAAGAAGGAGGTGACAACTGCGCTGGTGGCTCAGTCCTTTCGAAAAGTTGAGGGGGCAGATCTTAAAGTGAAGATCCTGAAATACTTGGGTCCCGCGAGGGCGAGACTCAAGACTCTTAGCAGGTGCGTTTATCCCGCCCACAGCTGTTGCTTAGCAAACGCACCAAGTAGGGACCAGATCGGATTTCTGCAGACATTCGTGGCATGGTCCTTCTTGGACAGTCCGTGTTGAACCGAACCTAGTTGATCAAGACTGGATGAAATCAGAATTCTCAGCAAGTGCTTGAGTGGTTAGTCTATAGCACGTTTGACTAGCAGATTTAGCAGATGAACTGTGAATGGTGAAGCGTCCTTTTGTGTTACTGACATTCAGTTCTCTTTCTCTCTTCAAGTTTGAGAGTTTATCCCCTTGGGGGAGGACATGTCATTTTGCTTCAAGATTAAATAGTCAGTAAATGAATAACCTAACATGAAGATCACAACCCTGGTGCCATTTAAATCTCTCCCCCCTCACTGCTGAGGCCACTCTGGTCTTTTTACTGATCCTGACAGAACAAGATAGGCTCCAGCCTCAGAGATTTACACTTATTCTTGAACAAACACGACCACCTCAGTTTCCTCCTTTTGACTGAATCTACCAAGAAATATTTTCAGCGTGGTTTTTGTTACTTCACTTTTCTCCTCTAGGTTTATTCAAATGCTGTCTTTTGGGATGAGGGCTTCCCTTGCAATCTGTTTGAACTTTCCGCCACTTTCCAGGACATTTTCCAATTATCTTTCTCTGGCATTTCCCTACATCACTTATCAACATCTAGCATTATTTACTTACTTGCTTATATAATTTCTATAAGGGTAAGAGTATTACTATTATTATCATTATCTTTATTTATTTGAGACAGCCAGAAATCGAGAGGAAAGGGGGGAGATAGGGAGAGAGACACACACCTGCAGTACTGATTCACCACTTGCAAAGCTTTCTCTCTGCAGGTAGGGCCTGGGAGCTTGAACCCAGGTCCTTGTGCATTGTAACAGGAGTAGTGAAGCAGGGCTGCGGGTGTTTCCCTGTCTCACTCTTTCACCACCTTCCTCTCCATTTCTTGCTGTCTCTATCCAATAGAGATAATTTAAAAAATATATAACAATAAAAATAAATGTGTTTACTATGAAAGACATTATTATACTATTGTAACATGCTGTTAAAGAATATAAACTTTGAGGGCAGGGGTAGATAGCATAATGATTATGCAAAGAGACTCATATGTGAAGCTCTAAAGTCCCAGGTTCAACCCCCTGTACCACCACCTGCCAGAGCTGAGCAGTGCTCTGGTAAAAAAAAAAAAATCACTTAAAAAAGAGAAAAAAAAAAAAAGTATTAAGAATATAAACTTTGGGGCTGGGCAGTGGTGCACCTGGTTGAACGTACAAGTTCACAATGCTCAAGTACCTGAGTTCAAGCTTCCAGTCCCTCTGCAGGGGGAAAGCTTCAAGTGGTAAAGCAGTGCTGCAGGTGACTTCCTTTCTCTTCCCCTTCCTTCTCAATTTATGTTTCTATCAAATAAATAATATAAACTTTGGATAATATAAAATAATATAAACTTGGGCTTCTAAATTTATCAGTTGTCTGTATCATTCATTGTCTCAGTTTCCTTATCTATAAAATGAGTCTAAACTTGTGGGCCTCTAAGGACCTTGCCCTCAATGTGGATCAACAACAGTAGGGGCTGGGTAGTAGCAGCACATGGTGCAAAGCACAAGGACAGCTGTAAGGATTCCAATTCAAGCCCCAGCTCCCCACCTGCAGGGAGTCGCTTCACTGGCAGTGATGCTCGTCTGCAGATGTCTATATTTCTCTTCCCCTCCTCTCTTGAATTCTCTCTGTCCTATCCATCCATCCAACAACAACAAGGGCAACAAAATGGGAAAAACGACCTCCAGAGGTAGTGGATTCTAGTGCAGGCACCAAGTTCCAGCAATAACCCTGGAGGCAAAACAGAAAAACAATGGTAGGGACTGCCCCATTTTTTTGAAGGGAGGTTGGACCAAAGTACTGTACCACTCAAGGAAGATGGGTCTGGAAATGAGTGCAGCCTAGAATGTTCCTAACTAAAACCACAGAATGCGAGCTCAGACCTACAGGGATGCAGAGATTACACAGGGTTCTACACTGAATATGGGCCCTAGATCAAATCGATAGGGTTTACAGTTAATGGGATTTATATACTTTTAAAAAATATATACTTTTTTAAAAAATGTATTTCCCCTTTTGTTGCCCTTGTTGGTTTTTTAATTATTGTTGTAGTTATTATTGTTGTTGCTATTGATGTCGTTAGATAGGACAGAGAAATGGAGAGAGGAGGGGAAGACAGAGAGGGGGAGAGAAAGATAGACACCTGCAGACCTGCTTCACGGCTTGTGAAGCGACTCTTCTGCAGGTGGGGAGCCAGGGGCTTGAACCGGGACCCTTACTCAGGTCCTTGCACTTAGCGCCATGTGCGCTTAACCCACTGCTCTACCACGCCCTCTATTTATTCATGAGTAAGATAGGAAGAGAGAAAGAACCAGACTGATGTCTGGTACATGTGCTGCCAGGGATTGAACTAAGGATTTCATGCTTGAGTTGGTGCTTTATCCACTGTGCCACCTCCTGGACCATGGATTTATACACTTTTCCCACATTTGGGAGCTATTCTCTTCCCTGATCCAGCTTTCTGGTCCTGTTTCTAACTCTGATATTATCTCCCCAGAGAAAACCTGCATGTTAGCTGTCGGGCTCAGGCAAAAATCAGTAAAGTCATGGGCCCCTTAGAATAGACCTACAGTAGAGTATAGCTTTCCCAACATGGAGACCCCAAATCTCACCTGCTATATTTTTGCCTTTAGGTTCCTGATTACTAAACAATTTGTTCTTCTTTATATCTTAATGTTTTTTCAGACACCAATTGCAGATGCTACCATGATGCCAGACTGACTTCCCTGAGCAGATAACTTCACCAATGTGCCCTGGAATCCCACCTCTCTGAAACACTCTGCCCCACTAGGGAAAGATAGAAACAGGCTGCGAGTATGGATCAGCTTGCCAATGTCCATGTTCAGCAGAGAAGCAATCATAGAAGCCAGATATTCCACCTTCTGCACCCTATAATGATCCTGGGTCCATGCTCCCAGAGAGATAAAGAATAGGAAAGCTTTCAGGGCAGGGGTAGATAGCATAATGGTTTTGCAAAGAGACTCTCATGCCTGAGGCTCCAAAGTCCCAGGTTCAATCCCCTGTACCACCATAAGGCAGAACTGAACAGTGCTTTGGTAAAAAAATTAAATTAAATTAAATTAAAAAAAGGAAAGCTTTCAAGGGAGGGGATGGAATACAGAGCTCTGGTAGTGGGAATTGTACCCCTCGTATGGTCTTGATATTTTTTATTTTATAAATAATTTTTTTAAATGAGGCTAGGGTTGGGGGTAGATAGCATAATGGTTATGCAAAGAGACTGTCGTGCCTAAGGCTTCAAAGTTCCCCTACACCACAAGCCAGAGCTGAGCAGTGCTCTGGTTAAAAAAAAAAAAAAAAGAAAAAGAAAAGGGTAATTGATTGTATTTAACCAGTAAGTATAAACTGTAAGGTTAGAGAAAAGCTCCAAATATTGAGAACAGCCGTTAACCAAAAACCAACTGTTCTTTGTAAATATTTCCACCTGTACCCACCCTGTGATAACTATAAAAAGGTGGGATGAAAAATGATCGGGGTCGCAGACTCTCCCCTTGCTTGGAAGGGTGTCAGCAGCCCAAGCTTAAGCTTGCTAATAAAGGCTCTTGCTATTGCATGTGACTCTGGTCTTCTTTGCCTGAGATCAGGACTCGAACCTCTGGGCATAACATAAACTTCATACTTAGTGTAACCTTAGGTCAGGTATAAGACCCCACCAGTCCTTCCACTCACTCCTGTAAGATTCTGACCAAGGCAATAAAACAAATGACAATTTCCAGGGTACAGCAATGTCCCATTGCTCTTAGGTGAGCAGGGGCTGAACTAAGAAGGAAAAGACTGTAAATAGAGATCAGAGAATTGAGGGGTCTGGGTGGTGGTGCACCTGGTTAAGTGCACATAGTACTAAGCACAAGGACCCATGCAAGGTTCCAGGTTTAAGCCCCTGGCTCCCCATCTGAGGGGGGGAGGCAGACGCTTCACAAGTGGTGAAGCAGGTCTGCAGGTGTCTCTCTCCCTCTCTATCTCTCCCCTGCCTCAATTTCTCTGTCATATCCAATAAAATGGAAAAAAATGGCCACCAGGAGTTGCTATTCACTAGGCTGAGCACTAGCAATAACCCTGGAGGCAAAAAAAAAAAAATTGAGAGTGTGACATAAGAGACGGTGGACAGAGGGCTGGGGAAACAGAGCCACTGGTAATGCAGCAGACTTTCAGGCTGAGCCCCCAAAGACCCAGGTTCAATCTGCTGCATCATCATAAACCAGAGGTGGTGGTCTGGTTTATTTTATATTTATCTATTTATTTAGAGTCAGTGAGTGGGAGAGGGAGAGAAGAGAAGAGAAGGGAAGAGAAGAGGAGAGGAGGGAAGAGAAGGGGGAAACCTAGATAGGGAGGGACAACACCAGCCTCAATGTGGTTGGGGCCAGGCTCTAATCTGGGTGGTGTACCCGGCAAAGTAGTGCACTATCCAAGTAAGCTATTTTGCTGGTTTGCAGTGCTCTGGTTAAGAGAGTAAGAGAGGACTGGGGGTAGATAGCATAATGGTTATGCAAAGAGACTCTTATGCCTGAGGCTCCAAAGTCCCAGGTTCAATCCCCTGAACCACTATAAGCCAGAGATGAGCAGTGCTCTGGTGAAAAAAAAGAGAGAGAAGTTGAAAAACAAGATCGGGGGGGAAAAAAAAAAAAAAAAAACACAAGTAGAACCTAAACTGGAATTGGTGTATCGCACCAAAGTAAATGACCCTGGGGTGGGTGGGTGGGGACAATACAGGTCTAAGAAGGATGACAGAGGACCTAGTGGGGGTTGTATTGTTATCTGGGAAACTAGGGAAAGTTATACATGTACAAACTATTGTATTTACTGTTGAATATGAAACATTAATTCCCCAATAAAGAAATTTTAAAAAATAATAAACGATATGGTAGGCACAGATATATACCTCAAGGGTTATCGCTGGAGCTCAGTGCCTGCACTACAAATCTACTGCTCCTGGAGGCCATTTTTCCCATTTTGTTGCCCCTGTTGTTACTGCTATTGGATAGAACAGAGAAATTGAGAGAGGAGGGAGAAGACAGACACCTACAGACCTGCTTCACTGCTTGTGAAGCGGCCCTCCGGCAGGTGGGGAGCCAAGGGTTCAAATCTGGATCCTTACCGCGGTCCTTGAGCTTTGCGCCATGTACGCTTAACCTGCTATGCTACTGCCCGGCCCCCAGTACTGATATAAGTGTAGCAGCAGCATGGCCTTGACAGAGAGGGAAAGGAAAGACAATGAAAAGGGGGGGAAATACAATAAAAGAAAAGGAAGTGACTGAGAGCTGAGCAGGTGGATGCTTTCAGAAGCAGTGATGTTTTACCATCTTCATGGGGCACAGACCCAGCCTCTTTCCACTGAGATGACTTCCTCCATAGCAGTCTCTACCTGTAAACACCTACACTCAGCAGTACAAAAAGCTTCAGCCTTTATTAAATAAAAGGAGGTAGACGACAGATAAGGAACCGCAGGCCAGGGACAACTTCTAACACACATACAGAGGCATACAAACAGATAAGTCAACAACAGGGCAAATTCAGGGGGCAGATTTAGCAGCAGAGGGAGGCAGCACCCTCTGAGAGTGGGCCAGGACCCAAGGGTGGGTTGAGACCTGGGCCAGGGGCAGTCTTTCAGAGGGGTTATGCTTGAGCAGCTTGGAGATGAGGTCCTGGGCTCCCGCAGGTACAGAAGGGGGAAACTTCAGGTCTACCTGTAGTTGAGCAAGGAAAAGGACCCCGTTAGTTTCATTCTGCCTGTTTCTGTTTTCTATTGTCTGTTCTTTATTTCCTTATCATCTTTATTTATTGCCAGAAATCAAGAGGTTAGGGGGAGAGAGACACCTGTAGCACAGCTTCACCACTTGCATAACTTTCTCCCTGCAGGTAGGGACTAGGGAAACTTAAGCCTGGGTCCTTACACATTGTAACATGTGTGCTCTACTGTCCCCATCACCCGGCCCACTACTATCTATTCTATATGGAGAGCTATGCAGGTTCCTACAGCTCCCAGCCTCCCACCTCTCGGCTAGACACCTGGCCCGACCCACCTTAACTATGCGCCTGTATGTCTCATTGTGTGAAGCACTCTCAAACGGCGGGTTTCCCACCAGCAGTTCATAGCAGAGTACTCCAATGCACCACAGGTCCACTTTCTCATTATGTGTGCGGCCCTCAATCATCTCTGGGGGCAGGTAGTCCAGGGTGCCACACATCGTCTTCCTCCTGGTGAAGTGAAGGGAATGGACGGAGAATTCAGATACTTTGGCTGGTCTCTCCTTTCCTGCTGGCTGAGAGAGCTGAGGGGACACAGGGTGCAGAAGGGAAGCTCTGGGGGTTTGGGCGGTGGCGCAGTGGGTTAAGCGCACGTGGCTGGCACAAAGTGCAGGGACCCGCATAAGGATCCTGGTTCGAGCCCCCGGCTCCCCACCTTCACAGGCGGTGAAGCAGGTCTGCAGGTGTCTGTCTTTATCTCCCCCTCTGTCTTCCCCTCCTCTCTCCATTTCTCCCTGTCCTATCCAACAATGAACAACATCAACAATGGCAATGATAATAACCACAACGAGGCTACAACAACAAGGGCAACAAAAAGGGGGGAAAATGGCCTCCAGGAGCGGTGGATTCATGGTGCAGGCACCAAGCCCAGCAATAACCCTGGAGGGAAAAAAAAGAAGGGAAGCTCTACAAAGCCTTTCAGTAGCAGTGGGGTGAAGATGAGGTAGCATCCCACACTGCTCCAGCCTCTTCCTGCTGTGGGACAGATTTTAAAGTAATCACACATGAAGGCAATGTTCAAATGTCCATCAAGCATATCCTACCTAGATAAATCGAATAAAGTTAGCACTCGACTATACAACACCAGGAAGCCACTAAAAGTGATGCGGGGGGGGGGGGGGGGGGCTTGGCGCTAGTGCAGCGGTTTAAGTGCACATGGAGCAAAGGGCAAGGACTTGTGTAAGGATCCCCCCGGGCTCCCCAACTGCAGGGGGGGTCACTTTGCAAGCGGTGACAGGTCTGCAGGTATCTTTCTCTCCCCTATCTTCCCCTCCTCTTTAGATTTTTCTCTGTCCTATCCAACAACAGCAACAGCTATAACAATAACAATAATTAACAACCACAACAAGGGCAACAAAATGGGAAAAATAGCCTCCAGGAGTTGTGGATTCATAGTGCTGGCACCAAGCCTCAGCAATAACCCTGGAAGCAAAAGAAAAAAAAAGTGATGGGGGAGGAGGAGAGAAGAAGAGGAGTAAGAGGAAAGAAAAAAAATAAGAGAAAAAAAATGAAGGAAAAAGAAAAGGGAAAAAAAAAGTGATGGGGAAGGGGCCAGGCAGCGGCGCATCTGGTTGAGCGCACCTGTCACAATGTGCAAGGACCCAGGTTCAAACCTCCAGTCTTCACCTGCAGGGGGAAAGCTTTGCAAGTGGTGAAGCAGTGTTGCAGGTGTCTCTCTGCTTCTCTTCCTCTCTGTTTCCCCACTACCCTCTCGATTTCTGGCTGTTACTATCCAATAAATATAATCAAAACAAAAATAAAAAAAGAGACGGGGAAGGGGCTAAATAAGTAAAATGCTAAGAAAAAAATGATGTGGAGGCTGGCAAAATAGCTCACTTGGCCAGTACGCTCCTTTGCCATGTACACAACACAGATTTGAACCTGATTCCCACTACATTGAAGGGAACTTTGTTGCTGTGGTGTCTTTACTCACTCTGTCTAAACTGACTGACTTTAAAAATCCAAAACAAGGGGGTTGGGCGGTAGCGCAGCGGGTTATAGCACATGTGGCGCAAAGCACAAGGACCAGTGTAAGGATCCCGGTTTGAGCCCCGGCTCTCCACCTACAAGAGTCGCTTAGCAAACGGTGAAGCAGGTCTCCAGGTGTCTGTCTTTCTCTCCCCTTCTCTGTCTTCCCCTCCTCTCTCCATTTCTCTCTGTCCTATCCAACAACAACAACATCAATAACTACAACAACAACAACAACAAAAAGGCAACAAAAGGGGAAAATAAATATATATAAAAAAACAAATGTGGTCTGAGAGGCGGCGCCGTGAATGAAGTGTTGTTGGGCTTTCAAGTGTGAGGTCCCAAGTTTAATCCCTGGCAGTGCATGGGATTTATTTCTCTCCTCCTATTCCTCTATTATTAAATAAGTAAAACTTAAAAAGAAGATAAAGGAAAAAGGAAGGAAGGAAAGAAAAAGTTGCGGGAGGAAAGCCGGTGAGTTAGCTCAATGTGCTTGTCCAAGCTAGCCGCTAGAAGACACTTCAGTGCTGCGGTGTATTGCCCTCTCACTCTACCTCCGTCTCTCGACACCTATATATTAAATCGACCTGGAGCACTGAGACCCTGAGGATCACCTTCCGCTCCTTCTCCTCCCCCCGTCTGGGAAAAAAAAAAAAAAAGCTTGGGGAATATTCTCAGTGCTGTAAGAGAAGGTTCCAATAAATTAAGAAACCTGGGCAATCAAACGGTAAGCCTCCAACTTTTGTAAAGATATCGCCGCGTTTGTATTTACATAAGGACAAACCCAAACGTCTCAGGGTAACAAGACTTAGGAGTAGTGTGATTTTGGATGGCCCCACTTCACACTCAGGGCCAGCGTCCTGGCCAGCTGTACCTCAAGGAGGGTGCATGCACAGACCAGCCAAAATCGGCGATCTTCAGCTCTCCTTGGAGCCCCAAGAGCAGATTCTCTGGCTTTATGTCCCTGTGGATCACCTTCTTCCCATGGCAGTACATCAGAGCATCCGCCAGCTCCTCCATGATCTAGAGGGACCAATGAAAGGCAATCAAGACAAGGACAGACCTCCAGTCCCCCACTGCCGCCTCCTCCCACCGGTGCCCCAGGTGCCCACTAGCCCAGCCCAGACCGTGGCTGTTCGCTGCTCATCAAAAGTGCGACACCTCTGAAGTTCCTTGTAGAGCTCCCCCCGGGGGGCATACTCCAGAATCAAGTAGATCCTTTGCCGGTCATAGAAATAGTTGTAGAGACGTAAGATATTGGGATGCCTGGAGAAGAGACAGAGGAGGCTTCAGGCTGCATCTTGGCATGAAGAAATAGGAAGACTGACAGGTGCCCAACAATATGAACTAGAGTCAGACTTGGATCAAGATTGGAGATATCAGGACTGGCAGCAGCAAAGGGAGACAGGAGGCTGGTCTCTGGATTTCAGACTTGACAGCTTACTGGGGTTAAGTGGCTGCAGCTGCAGAACAAACAATCGGAATGTGGTAAGGGTAGAAGAGGAAGTATAGAAGCCGGACAGTGGCATAACTGATAAAGCACACAGGTTACCACGCACCAGGAATCCGGTTTGAGTCCCCAGTTCCCATCTGCAGGGGGAAAGCTTCATGAGCAGTGTAGCAGGACTGGAGGTGTCTTTCTCTTCCCCTCTCCCCCCACTCTATTTCTCTCTGTCTTTATCAAACAACACAAACGACTGAAGAATGACCAACAGGAGCAGTGGATTCCTTGTGCTGAAGGGTGGCCTGAGACATGGCACAGTCCCAAGTTCAATACCCAGAGTGATGCTCTGGTTGTTTTCTTTCTCTCACACATCAAGAAAGAGGATCAAGAAAAAGAAAAGAGGAGCTAGAGGGAAGGAACAGAGGAGCTAGAGGGAAGGAACAGAGGGTTTTGGCTCTGAGGGCGGTGACGCGTACTGCAGGTGGGCCTGGATTTCGATCTCCCTGCGCAGCTGATGCTCCACACCTTCCTTCTCTATTTGAGACTTGAAGAGGACCTTGAGCGCCACGATGAACTGGCTCTTCTTCTCCCGAGCCAAGTACACATTTCCAAACTTGCCTTTGCCCAGAGGACGCCCAATCTCAAAGTCATTGATTGTAAAGGACCGTCTGAGGAGAAAATGGGTGCCATTCAGTTAGTGCTCTGAGGCATTTGCTCGCTTCTACTTCTTCAGCCCAACATCCCTACTTCTGCCCTTTCAGTCTACTGCCCTCTCCCCCTCTCCCTCACTGTATCACTGTTCTACCTCAAGGTTTGGGCACTTACATTAAGCGGTTGGATGTCCCACTGCTGTTCTCCATCACCTTCTGGCCAGGGACAGCTAAGGAGAGAGCAGGTAAGTAGAGATACGCCCCCCGCCCCATACATACACACACATTCCCTCCCTCCACCCTAAAACTTATTTAAGTATGGAACATTTCACAAATTTGTGTGTCATCCATGCACAGGGGCCCTACTAATCTTCTCTGTATCATTCCAGTTTTAGCATATGTGCTGCCAAAGCGAGCACACAAACTTATTTTTTAAAATTAAGATAGGAGGAGAAAGAACCAGCTATCACTCTGGTACATGTGCTGTCAGGGATTGAACTCAGGACCTCATGCTTGAGAGTCCAATGCTCTATCCACTATGCCATCTCCCAGATCACCCCCCCAAAGGAAAAAAAAAAAAAAAACACCGGTGGGTACAAAAAGAGAGAGTGAGAGGAGGGAGAGAGAGAGAGAGAGAGAGAGAGAGAGAGAGAGACCTGCAACATTGTTTCCCAACTTGTGAAACTTTCCCCCTACAGGTAGGGACCAGGAGTTGGAACCTGGGCTCTTACACACTGTAATGTGTGCTTTCAACCAGGTGTGCCACTACCTGGCCCCACATTTCCAATCCTGTGGTCTCCCCAGAGCTCAAGTCCCCACAAGCCAGTCCTCTCCCCAGTGCCCCAGTTACCTGTGGGCTGGGCATTGGCACGGTTCATAAGGACAAGAGCAGATGGGGTGGCAGGTTCCTTCCGGATGACTCTCTGGGGCAGTGTGTTCAGGCTGGACTGAGTCTGAGAAAGAGGGGGTGGGCTCTACTGAAGGTGCCTTTGTCCCAGTGATGGGGTTGGAATCTGCCGAAAGCAGCATTCCAGCACTTGCTATGGAAGCACCCACCCACTTAACCCTGGAATCAAATAGGAACACTGAGACCACAATTTTGCTACTCAATCCCAAACCAAAATTCTGCTTGTTGCCCCATAGTAAAATGAGTTCTTAGTAAACAACATTAAGTCAGACTGAGTCAAGGAAGGAGCCAAGAATGTCCTGTACCACATACTCAGGCATGAAGCTGTCTCTCTAGTCCTGTCTATCATACCACATTTCTTCACCCAGCCCCCGTCCCAGAGGGCAGTAGTGGGGTAAAGAAGGAACATCCACCTTTCAAGGAGTTTCCAAAAACCTAGTCTCTGAAAATTTAGATAAGGTCTTTGACGATTGTAGCAAAGAACCAGTATTTACCTCTTTCAACAATAACAGGCTATACAGACCGTGAGGACTACACTGATGTTAAAAGAAGTTCTGAACCACTTCTTTTAACTCCTCAGAATAATATAACTTTCTTTTTCAATTGTCTTTATTTATTTGATAGAAACAGCTACACGGTCAGGCTGGAGTAGTGGCTTTGCTTGTGGACTCTGAGACAGACAGAAACAGCCAGAAATTGAGAAGTGAGACAGTGGTAGGGAGAGAGACAGCTGCCGGCCTGTTTCATCACTCACAAAGCTTTCCCCCTGCAGGTGGAGAGCAGGGGCTTGAACAGGGGTCCTTGTGCACTGTAACATGTGTGATCAAACCAGGTGTGCTACCATTGGGCCCTTAAAGAACTGTCTTTTTGAAGTGACTGATGCAGAAAGGACAAGCCTTTCTCTTTCAAACCTACTTTTTTTTTTAAGCTAATTATTTTGTTTCACCACTTGTGACACATCCTCTCTGCAAGTGGGGACCGGGGACTTGAACCTGGGTCATTAAGCACTGTAATATATGCACTTAACCTGGTACACCACACCTGGCCCCTCAAACCTACACTTTTGATAGACTCACTGCTCAAAGAGGGCAGGAGATGGTGAACAAAAGAAAGATGGAAACCTAAGCAAATTCAAGCCCCACCAATAAGGGGTACTACTGCCTCTGAGAGGTCTTCCTTTAAAAAAAAACATATATATATATATATATATATATATATATATACACACACACACACTTAAAATATTTTTGGGGGGTCAGGTGGTAGTGCAGCAGGTTAAGCACAGATGGCATGAAGCACAAGGATCGGTTCAAGGATCCTGGTTGGAGCCCCCTGGCTCCCCACCTACAGGGGGGTTGCTTCACAGGCGGTGAAGCAGGTCTGCAGGTGTCTGTCTTTCTCTCCCCCTCTCTGTCTTCCCCTCCTCTCTCCATTTCTCTCTATCCTACCCAACAACAATAAAACAAGGGCAACAAAAGGGAAAAAAATAGCCTCCAGGAGCAGTGGATTTGTGGTGCAGGCATGGAGCCCCAGCAGTAACCCTGGAGGAAAAATAAATAAATAAATAAATAAAAATTTATTTATATAGAGAAGTTGAGCAGGGAGAGGGAGATAGGAGAAGCAGAGAGACACCTGCAGCACTGCTTCACCACTCGTGGGGACCAGGGGCTTGAGGCTGGGTCCTTGTGCACTTAAACCAGGTGCGCCACTGCTGGCCCCGTTCCTTCTCTTTAGTCAAGAGAGGAAGAAAGCATCTGCGACCCCCTAAAAACTCATTACAAATAAGCAATTCAAATTTTCCAGACAGTGTAATTTACAAATAAGCAAGCAGAGAAAATAGAGTCCAGAATTTGACCCAGATGCACGTGGGATTTAATATATAATAAAGACCGTGCTTCCAATCAGAGGGCAAATGCTTCAATGAAAGCTGGAAAATAAATCTATCTTGATGGCTAAATAGACCTAATTAAAGTAAAATATGTATTAATTTGTACCTGTCTTGCCGTTTTTAAATTACTAAATTTGTCTAAATCCTTCCAAAGCCTATTTGTAGGTCCTCTCTATTCTCCCCCCCACCTACCCTTCCCCCAGGACAAAGGTTGAGCATCAATCTGAAGGCTAGACCCTCTCTGCCTCCTCAACCCCAGGTGTCATTTTTTTAAAAATGTATTTCTTTATTGGGGAATTAATGTTTTACATTCAACAGTGAATACAATAGTTTGTACATGCATAACATTCCCCAGTTTCCCATTTAACAATACAACCCCCACTATGTCATTTATCATCCTTCATGGACCTGTATTCTCCCCACCCACCCACCCCAGAGTCTTTTACTTTGGTGCAATACGCCAATTCCATTTCAGGTTCTACTTGTGTTTTCTTTTCTGATCAGGCCACGTGTCATTTTTGTTTTGATGCCAGAGCACTGCTCCTCTGGTTTATGGTGGTGTTAGGGATTGAACCTGGGACCTATGGAGTCTCAAGCATGAAACGCTTTTTTTGTTGTTGTTGTTGTTGTTGTTGCATAGCCATAATGCTATCTTCCCAGCCCCCCAGGTGTTATTTGTTTGTGACAAATAGGCTCAGCTCTCTCAGGGGTCCTTATAGACTAGCAGATTCAAAGTGGCAACAAACTGAGGAACTGACCAGGCCGACCTGCCAGCAAACTTCTGGGGCCCATACTTCAGATCTTAACGGGGAAGCCTGAGAATCGCCATCTGTAGGACCTCAAACCTCTCAGCAGGAACTAGCCAGGGAGGTGGGGATGGAGGATGGGAAATGGGGAAGCCCTTACCGTCTGCCGGCCGTAGGGCCAGGGGTAGGCGTTCTCCTTCTGAGTCATCCTTACAGGGGAAGGGAGAGAAAAACTGGACAGAGAAGGGAAACAGAACTGTAAGAAGCAGGAAAAAAAAAAAAAAAAGAGGGGAGGGACGGGTCGGACTGATCTAGTCGGAAGCGCTTGCCAGGAGTGGAGAACGGAAGCAGTCAGACAAGCCAGCTGCAACAAGGCGCGCAGGGTGCTCCGCGCGTCCCGGCTCTGCTTCGGCTCCACCCTTTTCGGGACCCTCTCGCCACCCTCCGGCGCCCACAAGCCCCGGTGAAGCGCGCGCGGTCCTGCCCAACGGATTTCCGGTTTAGCTGGTCACCTGCCCTCTCCCGGCGCAAGGACAGCGAAAGGTCTGCTCACCTGGAACCTTCGGCGGAGGCCACCTCCCAGCCGCTACCAAACGATTGAGCCTGCTCGCCGCGTCCCGGCTTTCAAATCTCCCGCCCTGACCCCATTGGTCGAGCGCTTTTCCCAAGTGCACTTCTCATTGGCTGGGCGTTCCAAGACGCAGTCCCCGAGGCCCAATGGGAGAGGTGGGATTGGGTAAATTTTCCTGATCCCAGAATCAAATTTTACTATTATTATTATTAACAAATTCTTTATAATGTAGTATTATCAGTAATACGTATTATTAATATTATCAACATTTAAATTTATTGTTGGATAGAGACAGAGAGAAATTGAGAGGAGAGAAAGAAACAGTCAATAATAGCCCTTGCAGGTGAGGACCAGGGGCTTGAACCTAGGTCCTTGCTCACTGTAATGTATGAGCTTAAACAGATGCGCCACCACCTGGCCCCTACTAATACTATTATTATTATTATTATTTGAATGTTATATATTTTTTATTTTCTTAAATTTTTAATAATCTTTATTTTACCTCTTGGGTAGAGATAGCCAGATGCTGAGAGGAAAGGAGAGATAGGGAGAGAAACAGAGAGATACCTGCAGCCCTGTTTTCCACTCGTGAAGCTTTCCCCATCCAGGTGGGGGCCGGGAGCCAGAGCCTGTGCGCTCTAACTTGTGCTCAACCAGGTGCGCCATCACCCGGTCCCCTATTATTATTACTATTTAAAAAAATATTTTATTTATTTATTAATGAGAAAGACAGGAGGAGAGAGAAAGAACCAGACATCACTCGGGTACATGTGCTGCTAGGGATTGAACTCTAGATCTCATGCTTGAGGATTCAGTGCTTTATCCACTGCGCCACCTCCCGGATCACGCTATTATTATTATTGTTGTTATTGTTATTATTATTTTAGATCTTCATTTATTTATTGGATAGAGACAACCAGAAATCAAGAAGGAAGGTGGAGATAGAGAGGGAGAGAGACAAAGACACCTGCAGCCCTGCTTCACCACTCGCAAAGCTTTCCCCCTGTAGGTGGGGCTTGAACCCGGGTTCTTGCGCGGTGTAACATATGTGCTTAACTAGGTGCGCCACCACCGGCCCCTATTGTTATTATTTTATTCTAATTTTCCAGCTCTCTGCTGAGAAGTTTATGGTGGAGCTGGGGATTGAACCTGGGACTTATAGGAGCCTCTAACATGAAGGCTTTTCATAAAAATTGTGCTATCGGTGTACGTGGCGCAAAGCGCAAGGACCCACATAAGGATCTGGGTTTGAGCCTCCAGCTCCTCACCTGCAGGGGGGTCGCTTCACAGGCAGTGAAGCAGGTCGGCAGGTGTCTATCTTTCTCTCCCCGTCTCTGTCTTCCCCTTCTCTCTCCATTTCTCTCTGTCCAATCCAACAACAACAACAACAACAATACCTACAACAATAAAACAACAAGGGCAACAAAAGGGAATAAGTAAATAAATATCTTTTTTTAATTGTGCTATCTTCCCAGCCCCCAGGTGTCATTTGTTTGTGACAAATAGGCTCAGCTCTCTCAGGGGTTCTCATAGGCTAGCAGATTCAAAGTGGCTATAAATAAACTGAGCAAATGACCAGACTGGAATTGCTAGCAAACTTCTGGGCTCCATACTTTGGAGCTTAACAGCTTAACGGGAAAGCCTTAGAATTGCCGTCTATAGGACCTCAAATCTCCAAGCAGAAACTAGCCAGGTCTCATGGGGTGTTAGATGGAGCCCTTACTGTATGGCTAGGGAGTAGGAGTTCTTCTGAGTTCTCCTTAGAGAGGGAGAAAAATCTGGAGCTCAGAGCACCAGGCATGAAGGTCGTTTGCATAACTGTTATACTGTCCAGTCCCCCCCCATTTAAAAAATGTAAACATTTAATACATTTGGAATTTATCTTTGTGTATATATGAAGTAATGTGTAGATTTTTCTTCCAAATGAAGAACCAAATTATACCAACACCTTTGTTAAACTACCCTGTTCCCAGCGGAAGTTAAATGCTATCTTTAAGGTCTGGAGAGATAGCATAATGGATATGTGACGGATTTTCTTGTGAGACTCCTTGGTGCAAGGTTCAATACCAGACACCATCATATACCAGGGCAGTGCAATGTTCAGGTTAAGTAAGTAAATAAATATATAAACAAATGAATAAGCAAAATACTAATATGCCACCAATGCATTAAATTAAAAAATAAATAAATGCTACCTTTTAGATGTTAAGGGTGGGGGTACTTAGCATAATGGCTATACAAAGAGACTCTCATGGCTTGAGACACCAAAACCCCAGGTTTAATCTCTTATACCACCATAAGCAGTGCTCTGGTTAAAAAAAAAAAAAAAAGAGTCGGGTGGTAGAGCAGCGGGTTAAGCGCAGGTAGTGCAAAGCACAAGGACCACATAAGGATCCCAGTTAGAGCCCCCGGCTCCCCACCTGCAAGGGAGTCGCTTCACAGGCGGTGAAGCAGGTCTGCAGGTGTCTATCTTTCTCTCCCCCTCTCTGTCTTCCCCTCCTCTCTCCATTTCTCTCTGTCCTATCCAACAATAACAACAATAATAACTACAACAGGGGCAACCAAAAGGAATAAATAAATAGATAAATAAATAAATAAATATTTTAAAAATATTAACGTAGATGTAATAGTTGCTCCTTAGCTGGGTTTGACAGGTTCCAAGACCCCAGTAAATGACTGAAGCCACAGATACTGCCAGACATGTTTTTTTTTTTTTGCCACTCCCATCACCAGAGGTCTGTATCCCCATCCCCACCCCCACAGATAACCACTATAGTTCTCCCACTGTCTTAGATACAGGTTGACATTTTGTTTTTTCACATTTATATACTCAAATCTCTATATTCTATATATGAGTGAAACCATTATGTAGGTGTCCTTTACCTCCTTACTTGCTTCATTAAGCATAATCAACATAATCTCCAATTCCATCCACTTTCTCCAAGAGGACACAATATCTTTCTTTCCCTCTTCTCCTTCTTCTTCTCCTTCTCCTTCTCCTCCTTCCCCCCCCTCCTCCTCCTTCTTCTTTTTTTCTGATTAATATTCTGTTGAGTACATGGCCCACAACTTCTTTATTCAGTCAAAGGGCCTTTGTGTACTGTAACATGTGTGCTCAACCAGGTGCACCACCACCTGGTCCCTCACCAATGTATTCTTCTATGTATTTTATAGTTTCATGTCTAATATTCATATATTTGATCCATTTTGAATTAATTTTGGTGCATGGTATTGGGTGGTGGTCTAGCTCCAAATTAAATATACTGGTAGGATTAGTGGGATAGCTCACTTGGATAGTACACTGCTTTGCCATGTGTACAAACCAGGTTCAAACCTGGCTTCCATTGTGTTGGCAAAAGCTAATTTAGTCCATCATCTGGGAGGTGGTATAGTAGAGTTTTTGTAGTAAAGGTTTTGACTTTCAGCTGTAAGGTTCTGGGTTCAATCCCTGGCAGCACATGTACCAGAGTGATTTGTGGCTCTTTTACTCTCTCCTCCTATCTTTTTTATAAATAATAATTATTTTAAAAAAGAAAGAAAGAGCTCTCTTTCTGGGACTACCATGTGACAGTCAAGCCTGTGAGTGAGTCCCCTTCTCTCTCTCTCTTTTATGCAGTAACATGTTTTGTTTTCAATAAAGTTTAATTTACCTGGATAAGAGAAAGAAAGAAAAGGAAGAAACCTTCAGTGTACTGTGGTTGATGGCCTTCTCTTTGAGGTCTTTTTTTTTTTTTTTTTTTTTTTAAATAATGAGAAAGATAGGAGGAGAGAGAGAAAGGAGAAAAAACCAGACATGTGCCACCAGGGATCAGACTGACTTCATGCTTGAGAATCCAGTGCTTTCCCCACTGCACCATCTCTTGGAGCACTCTCTGCCTTCTTTATCTTTATTTTAAATAAACAAATATATCAGTTTTATTTTTCCTGTGCCCACATGTCTATGAAAAAAATTAATTTGTAAACTAGGAGCAGTAAGAGATTAACAATAAGTAGTGAACAATAAGCTCTTCAGCAGAAGAGCTCTGGAGATACAAATATGAGATCCCAGCTTGATGCTGACCCCATAGCTGTCAAAGTGCTGCTCTGACCTACTTATTTATTTATTTAAAGTATGTTTATTTATTCATTAATGAGAGAGGAAGAGACAGAGCCAGAGCATCACTCTAGCACAAGCTATATCTGGGATTAAATTTAGAATGTCATGCTGGAATCCAAGTTTAATCGACTGTGCTAGTTCCCAAGTGGTGTCCTGGGAAGTTGAATGTTGGACACTCAAGCATGAGGCCCTGAGTTCCATCACCAGCATTGCATATATACGGGTAACTTCTGTATGTGTGTTGATGGGACTGTAAATTGGCACAGTCACTATGGAAACAATATGGAGGCTACGCATGATCCAGTACCATCTATTATAGTAATTCCACTACTGGGAAATTAAAAACATGAATGTGATAAAGGATCTGCACACCTGTGTTCATCAGTGGACATTTACACACACACACACACACACACACACACACACACACACACACCACATGTGTAGGAAAATCTTATGTAATCATAACAAAAGAAAAATCCTACAATATGGGACAATATGGATGGACCTAGAAGGCATTATATTAAGTGAAATATGTGAAAGACAAGGCTACAGGAGCAGTGGATCGTAGTGCAGGCACCCGGCCCCAGTGATAACCCTGGAGGAAAAAAAAAAAAGATAAAAGATGGATAAGTGGGGTCAGGTGGTGATGCACCTGGTTAAGTTCAAATGTTAGTGTTAAAGGGCCCAGGTTCAAGCTCCTGGTCCCTGCCTGCAAGAGGAAAGCTTCATGAGTGGTAACACAGGGCTGCAGATGTCTTTGTCTCTTTCCTTCTCTTTCTCTCCCCCTAAATTTCTCTGTCTCTATCTAATAATAATAATTATAAAGATAAATAAATACCAGGACATAACTATACTATGATACTATAGTTAGCACTGCTTTATAATCTATAGAAAAATTATTGTCTTTATTTGATAGAGACAATCAGAAATCCAGAGGGAAGGGGAGATAGGGAGAAAGACAGAAAGACACCTGAAAAGGTGAAGCAACCCCAGGGGAGCTGGAGCCTTGAACCAGGATCCTTGATGACAGTCTTTGTGCTTTGTACTATGTGCACTTCACCCAATGCACTACCACCCAACCCCCTAGAAAAATGATAGAAAGAGTAAATTATAACAATTTTCATCACAAAGAGAAAAACTATTTTCTTTTTTGTTGTTATAGCAATACAAAATGTGTATTAGTGAAATCTACTGTAATCATTTCACGGTATATAAACATCAAACCATCATATTAAACATCTTAAAGGTATAATTATATGTGTCATTATTTTTGCATAAAATGGAAAATTGTAATTATAAGGAACATGAATTATTTTCCTTTTTTTAAAAAAATTATTTATTTACCCCCTTTTGTTGCCCTTGTTGTTTTATTGCTGTAGTTATTATTGTTGTCATTACTGATGTGGTCATTGTTGGGTAGGACAGAGAAAAATGGAGAAAGGAGGGGAAGACAGAGAGGGGGATAGAAAGAGAGACACCTGCAGACCTGCTTCACTGATTGTGAAGTGACTCTCCTGCAGGTGGGGAGCCAGCGTCTCAAGTTGTGGTAGATCCTTGCGCTTTGTCACATGCATTTAACCCGCTGCGCTACTGTCTGACTCCCTGATTTATTTTCCTATTGCAACAATAAGTGAAAATAATGAAGTATAATTCATTAAATTAAATTAATTAATTAAATTGCCAAAAAGCAAAAGTGATATGATAGCAATTTAAATTATCATTGTTCTGGGGATTTGAATGGACCTGTCAATGTCCATATCCAATGGAGAAGCAATTACAGAAGTCAGAACTCCCACCTTCTGCACCCCAAAAAGAATTTTGTTCCATACCCCCTGGGGGGTTAGGGGTAGAGGCTAGAGGGCTCGAAACCCCCTGTTCTATCAGGACTCTGAGAGAGAAGAAGAAATAAGTAAAGACACTCGGAAGTAGCAATTAGTGTGTGACTTAGAAAGAAAGAGAAGATAGGACCATGGGCTACGGGGGTGGGAGAATATATATATATATTTATAGAAATAGTTAAGCCATTATCTGTGACTTGGGAGAACTACTGCAGTTTCCAGTGGAGGCAATGGTAACTCAGATGGTAGGATCAGTGTGGAAGTATGCCCCTGTTATCTTATAATTTTGTAAATCAATATTAAATCACTAATAAAAAATTACCTTTGTTACCTTGAGATTATTGACTACCGCTACATTTTCCCCAATAAAAATATGTATGGCTCCAAATATAATTTATAGCCAAGAATCACAGCTATTTATGAAAAATTTCTGTATCAAGGTTAATTAATTGAACCAATTAAAGGATTAATTGGTTGATTTCACAGAAACAGGAACATAAAAACAGAAATTCCCAAATTTGTATTTTAGAAAATTGGGACTTGGAGAAAAAAACTAAAGACAAACTAGTAGTTTTCTGTTATATTGTTGCAATGTCTCAGGGTAAATCTATAGAGGTACCGAAAATTAGTAATATTATATGACCCCGACGTGATTTGAACACGCAACCTTCTGATCTGGAGTCAGACGCGCTACCGTTGCGCCACGAGGCCTCCACGGCCTCGCCTCTAGACAGCCCTGGTGAACAGATGTACCATCAGCAACATGGGGCGGGCTCTATCTGGAGGCTCCTCCCTTAGGGCTTTGTATCAACGCTTCTGGTAGTTTTGGTAAAGCCCGGGCTTTTAGGAATTCACCTTTCTCTGCACAAACAGTGCAAAGCCACACTTGGTTTACGCTTCAAGTTTTCACCGGTTTTATATGTGTTTGGGACACACTTTTAGGGGCGATAGAGACATCACGATGTCATTGCAGTCAGGGCCCTCTAAGTCAATTCTTAGATTTAATTTCAGCTCTGACAGCGACCAGAAAACCCTTTTACTTAGTTTCTCTGAACCTCGATTTCCTTATCTGTAGAGTGGGTATAATCTAGTCTTTTTACGGATTGATTGGAGCGCATTGGTGATGACGGAAGTAAGCTCACCTGTGCGCACCCCATAAATGCCAGAGATTATAATCTCAACTTTAACCTCTTTGTTTGCTTTATTCTCTTTTTTTTTTTTTTTTTCCGGGCCCCTATTCAACCAGAACCAAATTGCAGAACTGCAACCCCCCGCAAAACTACATACATCAGGAAACCTGAGAACGCAATCCGCAAGGAGCGTTGGTGGTATAGTGGTGAGCATAGCTGCCTTCCAAGCAGTTGACCCGGGTTCGATTCCCGGCCAACGCAGGTTGTTTTTTTTACTTCTTGCCACGTGTCTGCCCTGTAGCCCCGAAACTCGGTCCCGCCTGCGACCACGCGCTGTCAGTGAATGCTGCGTGGTCCTTGCCGCGCGGTTCTTCTCGGTCCGCGGCTGGTCCGCGGCTCGTATCCACGCGGCTCGTAGCCGCCGCAGCGTCTTTCCCGGAGTCCAGTTCTCTGTTCTCGTCCACGTGGGCCCCGCTCCCCCGCATCCTTTCCGAGGTGTTTGGGACTTGGGAGGGTAAAGGACCCCATGTCCCAACCCTGGATAAAATCCATTAACTCCGGATGACAGGGGTGGGAACAAGAGGACAAAGGGACAAACAAAACCCCAAAACGAACGAACAAAACAAAAACCCACCCCGTCAAGGTGGGGCGCGGGGTGAGTGACTTGAAATTGCCTGTTTAATTTCAAGATGAACCTAGAAACTCACCTATTTGGTCAAGGAGGTCAAACTGCCGCAGGGTTACACGGTGTGTGTCATCTCGTAGTCTTTGTGTCCCTTTCTGTGTGAATTCTCATCCACGCGTCTGATAAACTTATCGCCTGAGTTTAGCCACACATTTATAATGCGAATTACTTGAGGTAAAACATGAACTTGAAATTCAAGACAAATTCTAGAGTCGAATTTGTCGTTTCTGGTTTTCCTTTTCCTTCTTCTCTTAAAATAATAATAATAATAATAATAAGTTCTATACTGAAATCAGTTCAAAATTAGTTTTAGTTAGTAACTAAAAATTTGCTGCTTCTCCCCGTCGGGGAATCGAACCCCGGTCTCCCGCGTGACAGGCGGGGATACTCACCACTATACTAACGAGGACTGAGCTGGGGCAGGTCGTTCCCAAACCCTTCATTTCATTTCTCTAGTAGTTCTAGGTCCCAACCGAGAGGTTCTTTAGGGTTCTCTTTCCGATCGTTTGCCAAACGTTAATAAAAAATGTATGCACTTTGTAAATAGACCCCAGGTGTGTGCGAGTCCTCAGAAAGGGGGGAAAATGAGAAAGCACACAGAGAGAGACAGACAACCTCCGCATTTCTGAGAGCTCCTGACTCCCCCCAACGCTCCCCCTGGTAGGTCCCACCCTATGTCACTGTTACCCACAGTTACACGTCTCTGGGCATCGATCAAAAGGAAACCTGGACCTGGCGGTGTAGACAGGCACCAAGAAGGAGGAGAAAGAGAGAAAGAGAGAAAAGTGAATCTCTCGCCGAGGTCCAGACGCGCCTGAGCTCGCGTTCAGAACAGGAAGGACGGCGCACTCTTAAGTTTCTTTTCGTCAATGGAGTGTTCACATAAAATCAGAACCCAGCGTGCTTCCAAGCGTCTTAGTTGATGCTGCTTATGCTTTGGGGCAGGTTTTGCATCGTCTGAATGACAGAACTTGGCTAAGTGACAAAAACTAGGGACGGGCTCGTCCGGGATTTGAACCCGGGACCTCTCGCACCCGAAGCGAGAATCATACCCCTAGACCAACGAGCCGACGTGCAGCACTGATTGCGGACACCTTTAGAGGTCGTCTCAGGCTTCCGGCAGCCCTAAGGCCGTGACTCCTGGTAGAAGCGACCTGCTGCTGTGTCCCGAGACCAACCACTCTGAGCCGGTCTAAGAAGTTCTCTTCTGGGCACCCGCGAGCTCCGACTCCTGCCTGAAAATTACTCTGGAAAACGTAGCGGAGTGGTCTGGACTTCACCCCCGCGCAGCCCTCCAGGACTGCCTCCCGCACACGGTGCCTTGGGTCACTCTTTGAA